>NW_022900925.1:0-45982 GCF_012274545.1 Fukomys damarensis
CTATGTCTCATTCTATAGCTGGCCCATCATTTGTTAAATTGAAGCAGCACATATTTTTAATCTTCTCACAACCTTGGTGATGAAGTAATAGCAAATAATCAATTGCTGCCCTATTATCTAAGATTGCCTGTCTCTGTTCTTGGAGTTCTTGATTAATTAGTGCCAGCACAGCAGAGGTGGTATTTAACCCTGTAATTACCTTGCAAGCTAGTTTTCTAATTGCCTTTTCAGCATGTACTCCAATTGAGGGTATACCTATTACAGAAATAATCATAGGAATAACTTCAGCATCTGTTAAAAGTCCCACATCATCATCACAGCCTGGTGAAGTATAGGGAGACAAATGTTTTGTTCTGTTCGGTGGTGAGAGGTCTCCCCTGCCAGGTAAGATGACCGCTAATTTACTAAGACAACAGCGGGCCTCAGTCAAGTTTGCTGGGATGTAATTATAAGTTATTCCCTCACAAGTATAAAACCATCCCGGTGGCAAAGTAATATGGCATTTGCTGTAAGGAATCTTTTGTTCTCTAGAACATTTCATTACATCTGTTTGTTTAAGATTTAAACATTGGGAAGTACAACCTTTATATTTGGCATAGAGAGTCTTATTGGACATAGCTACTCGAGGGGTATGTAGCTTAAGAGCATTCTTTGGTTTGTAACATGTCACTTGTCCCCAATTGTAACTATCCAAATAACTGAGATTTACTTGTGGGAAATTTTTAAACATAGTATATGGTCTAATACTTTCAGGTGGGGTGCATACTGGAACCAAACAATTTCCAAGCACATAATGAAAATTCACATCAGCATTTAAACATATTTCAGACAAATTTAAGGATTCAGCTAATTGTACCTGAACATTTTTAGTATGACCTAAGTTCTCTTTGGACAACACTATTATTGTCCCAAGGGAAATCATCCAGATCATAATGAAGGTCCAGTTGAGCGGAGTTTTACTTTCAGTTCTCTGGGTTTGCTGATGACGTTCCATTTTCTGTGTGCCTCTGGGCTGTTGTCCAGTCTGGCCTTGAGGTGGTTGCGATGGATCCACGTCAGGTGTCCCACAACCTTCACAGCCAGAGGAGTAGACAGGACAACTGGAAAAGGTCCCTTCCACCATGGTTCCAAGGTCTTGGAATCAAACCTGTGAATATAAACCAGTTCTCCCAGCTTATAGGGCAGTGGCTCTAGCGGTTTCTCATGAGGTAGAGTCAGAGATCCTCTAACCTGTTTTGTAGTTGAGACTGTATTTCATGTAAAGCTCTCAGAGACTTAAGCAACTTTAAATGAGAGAATTTCTCCTTTAATTCCAAGTCTATATGCGGAACTAAGCGGGGAGTACACCCATAGATAATTTAGAAGGGTGACAGATTCAGAGGAGGCTTGGGAGTACATCAAATATGCAACAGAGCAAAAGGGAGAAGCTCCACCCAACTTAGTTCAGTCTCTAGGCTTAATTTAGTTAAAATCTCTTTTAGTGTTCTGTTAGCTCTTTCTGCCTGTCCTGAACTTTGAGGTCTATAAGCACAATGTAAATTCCATCTAACTCCAATGCTTAGGCTAATTAGTTTAGACACTTTAGCTGTGAAGGCTGGGCCATTGTCGGACCCCAGGGCTAAAGACAAGCCAAATCAGGGAACTATCTCAGTCAGGAGCTTTTTCACTGTTACCTCAGCTGTTTCCTTTTTAGTAGGGTATGCTTTCACTCATCCTGAGAATGTGTCTATGAAAACTAACAGATATTTGTAACCATACATGCCTAGTTTCATTTCTCTGAAGTCCAGTTCCCAGTGTTCTCCGGGAGTTAGTCCCCTATATCAGACCCCTGGGGGCCCAGTTACCCGATTCGAGTTTACCTTGAGGCAGGTGGGGCACCGTCTCACTTTGTCCCAGGCTTTCTGGGCTAATTCTCTGCTGACAAAGTGGGGCCGTAGCAGGGCCATCATCCTCTTTTCTCCTACGTGGGTGGATTCATGGAGCTCATTTAGCAAAGTGTCGGCCACCGCGGCTGACAGAACGATCTTCCCTTCATCTGTTATCCATCATCCATGCTTTCCGTTGGTCCAGTGGTTCTTATTCATCTCTGTTATTTCTTCCTCTGTGTATTCAGGCCTTTCTGGGAACACGGGTGTAGGTAGCAGCACCATTTGTTTCCCCACTGATTTTTGGGCAGCTTGCTTTGCTGCCTGGTCAGCTGCGTTGTTTCCAATCGCTTCAGGGCTGGAATTCTTTTGATGTCCACAGCAGTGAATGATGGCAACCTCCCTTGGCACCCAAATGGCTTGCAGCAGAGCCAATATCTCAACTTTGTTTTTAATTTCTTTCCCGTCTGATGTTAAAAGTCCTCTATTCTGGTAAATTTCTCTATGTACATGGGCAGTAGCAAAAACATAATGGCTATCAGTGAAAATATTTATCTTTTTTCCTTTTCCTAATTCCAGAGCCTTAGTTAAAGCAATCAGTTCAGCCTTCTGTGCTGACATCCCTTGGGGCAGCCCTTGTTCCCATACTACCTGTTGATCCTGATTGACTATTGCTGCTCCCACATATCGTACATCTTCACGTATGAAACTGCATCCATCAGTGTAGTTTGTTGCCTCAGGTTGGGGAAGGGCCAGGTCCATCAGATCTGGACGTCCTCCCCGCAAATTTTCAAGAGTCTCAAGGCAGTCATGGATGGGCAGTTGGTCATCTGACTCAGGAAGTAGACTAGCAGGATTCAGGTTAGATGTTGTGGCAAATTTAATGTGCGGCTGTTCTAATAAGAGTCCCTGGTACTGCAACAATCTAGCATTTGATAGCCATTTACTTGGTGAGTTGTGCAATAGGGGCTCAATGGCATGAGGAGTGATCAGAGTTAGATCCTGGCCAAAAGTCAATTTATCAGCTTCCCGAGTTAAAGCAGCAGCCACAGCTACCATCCTTAAACAAGACGGCCATCCTCTGGCCACTGGGTCAAGTCTTTTAGACAGATAGGCTATAGGTCTCTTCCAAGGCCCCAAAGACTGTGTGATCACTCCTTTTGCCACTCCGTTCCTTTCAGCCACGTATAAGGTGAAAGGTTTATTCAAGTCAGGTAGGGCTAAGGCTGGCGCTGTGGTGAGTGCAGTCTTGAGCATCTGGAATGCTTGTTGGCAAGCCTCTGTCCATTCAAGGGGTGTATTTCCCCCCACCGTAGTCTCATGCAGGGGTTTGGCAACTTCAGCAAAGCTAGGTATCCTGATTCTGCAGTATCCTATGGCCCCCAGGAACTCATGCACCTGCTTCTTTGAGCTGGGCATGGGGATCTGAAGGATCGCTGACACTCTGGATTCAGCTAACTTTCTTTTTCCTTTTTCAAGGACATAACCAAGTAAGTTACCTTGGTTTTGCAGAGCTGGGCTTTTTTCCAGGACACTCGATATCCCAGACTTTGTAGGGCCTCCAGGAGTCCCTCGGTGGCTGTGAGACATTTTTTCTTGGTTGTGGTCACCACTAAGAGGTCATCTACATACTGGAGAACAGTTGCATAGGGAAAAGCTTTTCTTACCTCTTGTAGATCTCTGCTGAGAGCCTCTCCAAACAGTGTGGGGGAGTTCTTAAAGCCTTGTGGCAATCGAGTCCATGTCAATTGTCCAGTAGTTCCAGTGTCCGTGTCTGTTTATTCAAATGCAAAGAGCAGCTGGCTTACTGGTGCCAGGGGCAGGCTGAAAAATGCATCTTTGAGATCAAGAACTGAATACCATACATGTGTAGGCGGAATGAGGCTCAGCAGTGTGTAGGGGTTCGGTACCATCGGGTGGATGGTCTCCACCCAGCTGTTTACCTCCCGCAAGTCCTGTACCGGCCTGTAGTCTGATGTGCCAGGTTTCTTTACAGGCAGCAAAGGTGTGTTCCAGGCTGACTGACATGGGATCAATATCCCAGCATCTAAAAGTCGGTGGATGTGTTTAGATATTTTTATCTTAGCCTCCAAACGAAGAGGATATTGTCAGACCCAAACAGGGGTGGCAGAGGCCAACAATTGGACTATTATCGGAACTTGATGTTTTGCCAGCCCTGGTAAGTTTGTTTCAGCCCATACCTGAGGAAACTTTTCTCACATATAGTCCCATTTTTGTTCTGGAGAATTTTCTTCTTCTCTGATTAGTTTAAATTCTTCTTCTAAGGGGACTGTCACCAAGATAGTGTGCGGTGACCTGAATTCTAGATTTCCTCCTTCAGATGCAAAAGAAATAACAGCCCCTAATTTTCTTAGTAAATCTCTTCCCAGCAAGGGGTAGGGACACTCAGGGATGACCAAGAAAGAGTGAGTTACAGTACCTTTTCCCAGGATTACAGTTCGTGAAGTTGTCCAAGGATAAGAGGCAGGTTGTCCGGTAGCTCTGGTAATGGAAGACGTCATGGAGGAAAGTGCTCCAAGAGGAGCTTTAAGGACTGAATGGGCAGCTCCAGTGTCTACAAGAAACCTAACATCTGTTCCCCCTATTCCCAAAGTTACCATAGGCTCATCAGGGTTAAGTGGCCATGAGCCATGGCTCCGTCAATCTTCTTCTTCCCCTGTTAAAAAGATTCCTCCCATTTTCATTTCTGGTTTCTTTTCTAGTTCCTTTTTCTTTTTCCATTTTTCACAGTCTTTCCTGTAATGCCCTCTTTCTTTGCAATATGCACATTGATCCTTATCTATAGGAGGCCATCTCTTTTCCTTATTTCCCCATTTCACTTTTCTTCCCTTCTGTATAAAACCTCCTTCTGCCATCATCATTATATTTGCCCTTGCCATCTTTTTAGTTATTCTATCTTCAGGTGGATCCCTGTTTGTGAACACCTTCATTGTTACACTTATCAATTTTTCTCTATTCTCTCCTTCAAAGCCCTCAATTCTCTGAAATTTTTTTCCAAATATCTGGGGCCAACTAAGTTACAAAAGTCAGATTAATTGCCTGCCTGTTCGCTGGAACGTCTGGGTCAATTGGAGTGTACGTGCGGTATGCCTCCAGTAAACGCTCCAGGAAGGCCAAGGGGGATTCCTCAGGCCCTTGTAGGACCTTGCTTACCTTACTCAAATTGGTAGGCTTGCAAGCAGCTCCCCTAAGGCAGGCCAGGAGATGCTGACAGTAGTTGCGAAGAGCTTCCTTACCTCCAGTGCAATTCAATTCCCATATGGGATGGGAGATGGGGAGTTGTGCTTCTATTCGGGCCTGTTGTTGTTGGTCATCAACAAGCCCTTCAGTTCCCCCCAGCATTGACCAAATAGCATGTCTTCTAATTCTTTCTCATTCCTCGGATGTGAACAGAGCTTGTAAAAGTAGCTGACAATCATCCCAGGTGGGGTCATGGGTGTTAAACACAGACTCGAGGAGGGAGATTAGGGCTTGTGGCTTCTCAGAGAATGGGGGATTCTGGTGCTTCCAGTTATATAAATCACTTGTAGAGAAAGGAATGTATACATAATGACCTTGTTCTATTTCTCTCAATGGGAGCACAGGGACTGGGTTTGGTCTTTCCTGGGTCACCTCTGGAGGCCCATAAGTAGAGCCCCCTCTGGTATGGGAAGGAGAAGTGGTGGAATCTGTGATCTCCCCTTCTTTGGGGGGAGATGGGTAGATGGATTTAACTTTTGCCTCCCCAGGGGATGGTCCTGC
The DNA here is from genome assembly GCF_012274545.1 of Fukomys damarensis. NCBI lineage: Eukaryota > Metazoa > Chordata > Mammalia > Rodentia > Bathyergidae > Fukomys > Fukomys damarensis. The sequence goes on from NW_022900925.1 coordinate 5,628, forward strand.
ATATGGAGGGGGTCTTAACCCGGGGTCAGTAGGCTCTAAGGGGATCTGGTTCCTGGATGAACACCAGCCTGGGTGCCTGCCGTTTTGCAGACTTTGTCCCATTTGGTACCATTACCAGAATATGAGAACTGGTGCACAGGGAGCAGTGCTGCAACCATGCTGGAGGTTCTTCACAGGCCTGGACCCAAATATTAATATAAGGGAATTGGTCGGGGTGGCCAGGGTGTTCAATGACCTTTGTACAACTGCCCGACAAAGTTTTGGTTTGAAAGAACCTTCAGCTGGCCAGCCCACTCCAAAGGCAGGCCACTCCAAGTTGCAGAGGGTTCGGAGTTTCCCTCGAGAAAACTTCATTCCATATTCATCTTCCTGCTCAGGGGAAAAAGCCAATTTAAAGTTAGTAAGAAAACAGTTCAATGGGGTATTTTTGGAGCTTGATCCACCCACCTTGTTCCTAGGAATGAATGTAAGGTTAACACTCAACAGACAGGACACAGACAAGACACACAGGTGCCACACAAAAGAAAAAGAACCTAGATTCTACCCGGAGTCCTCGTCAGGGGTGTGGTCAGGTGAGGCTTCCCGGCTCGTCAGCCACCTCTATCCTGACATCAAATGGTTGCCAACAATTCAAAAATTACCTCCAGAGGCTTTTCAGGTCTATATCTGAGAATCTCCCGCTGGATCCTGCGACAGAGAATCTAGGCCAGATTTACAGTTCCCACATGGGGATATCACTGGGGCAGAGAATCTAGGTCAGATTTACAGTTCCCACATGGGGATATCACTGGGGCCTCCAAAATGCAAGATTTAAGTCTCACTTTTACTCCTGGAGCATGAACAGCCAAGAGGCTTCCACAATGCTGGGCTCAGAAGCTCAGCGAGGCTCCAGGAGCTTGTCCAACAGCAAGAGTCACCCAGGAAGGAACACACCAGGCAAGTTGGCAAATAGACCTTTATTAGTCTGGCCAGATGGCACTGCCCAAGACAAGTAGCTCAGAGAGGCGGCTAGCTCAGAAACAGAGGCCACTTTATATAGGGCTAAAGAGGGGGTTTACATGTAAAACTTAAGGGAAGAGGACAAAGGTGAAGAAGCGGTCATTCTGATCTATTGGTTATCAGGCATCTACCTGACTGTCAGGTACTAATGATTAGCAGATTGCTCATACACTGTTCTGTTTACAACTTAGATTATAATGTTTAGAACTTTCAGACTACAGGCATGCAAGGAGTGGCGCAATCCATGTTGGGTCTCTGTGTATCAGTCTCCACAATACACAGCTATCTAACAATTCACAATTAATCACTAGTTATCTTATAAGGGATGGGGGGAGCGACAGTCTAGGTCATTTGCTGGTCAACATGCAGTCGCTCTGGTTCAGTCAGGCTCTTACAGGTTGAGTTTGAGGTTAGAACACAAACGCATTTGGCAGAGTGTGTCTGTGGTTTAAATTGCAGTGTTCTCCAGGAAATGGATTTGTTCGCCACCTACCCTTTTGAAACCAAAGAGGTTAGTTTCCTGAATGTGAAGTACCAGAGAGAAAGGAGTTACAAATGTGTGAGTTTAACAGTGAAGTCCACATCTTCTATGGACTACAACTGTACTCCTTTTTGTTTGTAGGTCTCTGCCTGGCAGAGATTGAAACACTGTTTTGAGGCAATTGTATCAGAAAAGCCCTTAAGGGTTAAGAGAGTGCTTAGGAGGTCTGAGTGCACACAAGCCTCCAGAACTCTGTATACTTGGTGACAGGTTCAGTTTGAGGTTATAACACAAATGAACTTTGGAGACTGCTTCTGTGGTATAACTTGCAGTTTTGTCAAGGAAACAGCTTCTTTCGCTGCTTAACCCTTTGAAACCATGGCGATTACATTCATGAATGTGAAGTACTCCACAGAGAAAGGCGCTGCAACTCTGTGAGTTTACCAGTGAATTCCACATCTTATATGGAGTATAACTGTATTCCTTTTTTTTTTTTTTGTATTTTGCTGCCTGGCACAGATTGAAACACTGTTGTGAGTCACTTGGACCAGAAAAGCTCTTAAGGCATAAGAGAGTGCTTAGCAGCTCTGAGCACACAGAAGCCCACAGAATCCTGTATACTTTGTGATAGGTTCAGTTTGACGTTAGAAAACAAATGCACTTTCCAGAGTGCTTCTGTGGTTTAAACTGCAGTTTTCCCTGGGAAGCAACTACTTTTGGTGGTTAGCCATTTGAAACCAAAGGGATAGTTTCCTGAATGTGAAATACTCCACACAGAAAGGTGCTGCAACTGCGTGAGTATACCAGTGAAGTCCACATCTTCTGTGGAGTTCAACTGTACTCTTTTTGTCTGTAGGTCTCTGGCTGGCAGAGATTGAAACACTGATGTGAGGCGCTTGTACCAGAAAAGCTGTTAAGGCCTAAGAGAGTGCTTAGCAGCTCTGAGTGCACACAAGCCTCCAAAATTCTGTATAATTGGTGATAGGTTCAGTTTGAAGTTAGAACACAAACGCGGGATGCAGAGTGCGTCTGTGCTTTAAACATCAGTTTTCACCAGGAAACAGCTTCTATCACTGCTTAGCCCTTTGCAACCAAAGTGGTTAGTTTCCTGAAGGTGAAGAACTCCACAGAGAAAGGTGCTGCATCTCTGTGATTGTGCCAAGGATATCCACCCCTTATATGGAGTACAACTGTATTCCTTTTTGTTTGTAGGTCTCTGCCTGGAAGAGATTGAAACACTGTTGTTAGGTGCTTGTACCAGAAAAGACCTTAAGCCCTAAGGGAGTGCCTAGCAGCTCTGAGTGCACGCAAGCCTCCAAAACTCTGTATACTTGGAGATAGGTTCAGTTGGACATTAGAACACAAACGCAATTTGCAGAATGCTTCTGCGGTTTAAACTGCAGTTTTTCCCAGGAAGCAGCTTCTTTCACTGCTTAGCCTTGGAAACCAAAGTGGTTAGGTTCCTGAATGTGAAGTACTCCACAGAGAAAGATGCTGCCACTCTGTGAGTTTACCAGTGAATTCAATATCTTTTATGGAGCATAGCAGTATTCCTTTTTATTTCTATGTCATTGCCTGGCAGAGATTGAAATACTCTTGTGAGGCACTTGTACCAGAAAAGCCCTTAAGGCCTAAGAGAGCAGCTCTGAGGGCACACAAGACTTTCAGAATCCTGTATCTTTGGTGATAGGGTCAGTTTGAGGTTAGAACACAAACACACTTTACAGAGTGCTTCTGCGTTTGAAGCAGTATTCCCCGGCAAACAGCTTCTTTCTCCATTTAGCCCTTGGAAACCAAAGTGGTTAGTTTCCTGAATATGAACAATTCCACAGAGAAGTGTGCTGCAACTCTGTGAGTTTACCAGTGAAGTCGACATCTTATATGGAGTACAACTGTATTCCTTTTTGTTTGTAGGTCTGTGCCTGGCAGAGATTGAAACACTGCTGTGAGGCGCTTGTACCAGAAAAGCCCTTAAGGCCTAAGAGAGTGCCTAGCAGCTAAGAGCACACACATCCTGCAGAAATCTGAATAGTTGTTGATTGGTAAAGTTTGAGATAAGAACACAAACGCACTTTGCAGAGTACTTCTGCGGTTTAAACTGCAGTTGTTCCCGGGAAACAACTTCATTCACTGCTTAGCCCTTTGAAACCAAAGTGGTTAGGTTCCTGAATGTGAAGTACTTCACAGAGAAAGGGGCTGTAACTGTGTGAGTTTACCAGTGAAATCCACATCTTATATGGAGTACATCTGTATTTCTTTTAGTATATAGGTCTCTGCCTTGTAGAGACAGAAACACTGTTGGGAGGCACTTGTACGAAAAGAGCCCTTAAGGTTTAAGAGAGTGCTTATCAGCTCTGAGTGCACACACACCTGCACAACTCTGTATACTTGGTGATAGGTGCACTTTGAGGTTAGAACACAAATGCATGTTACACAATGCTTTTGCTGTTTAAACTGCAGTTTTCCCCACGAAGCAGCTTTTTTCACTGCTTAGCCCTTTGTAAGCAAATCAGTTAGTTTGCTGAATGTGAAGTACTCCACAGAGAAAGGTGCTGCAACTCTGTGAGTTTAAGAGTGTAGTCCACATCTTATATGGAGTATCACTGTATTCCTTTTTGTTTGTGGGTCTCTGCCTGGCAGAGACTGAAACTTTGTTGTGAGGTTCTTGTACCAGAAAAGCCCTTAAATCCTATGAGTGTCCTCAGCAGCTCTGAGTGCACACAAGCCTCCAGAATTCTGTGTACTTGGTGATATGTTCCATTTGACAATAGAACAGAAACGCACATTTCAGAGTGCCTCTGTGATTTAAACAGCACTTTTCCCCGGGAAGCAGCTTCTTTCTCTAGTAAGCCCTTTGAAACCAAAGTGGTTAGTGTCCTGAATGTGAAGGACTCCACAGGGAAAGGTGCTGCAACTCTGTGAGTTTACCAGTGAATCCCACATCTTATATGAAGTATAACTTTATTCCATTTTGTTTGTGGGTCCTTGCCTGGCAGAGATTGAAACACTGTTGTGAGGCCCTTGTACCAGAAAAGCCATTAAGGCCTAAGAGAGTGCTTAGCAGCTCTGAGTGCACAGAAGCCTCCATAACTCTGTGTACTTGCTGCTAGGTTCAGTTTGAGGTTAGAACAAAATGCACTTTTCAGAGTGGTTCTGTGGTTGAAACTGCAGTTTTTCCCAGGAAGCAGCTTCTTATGTTGCTTAGCCATTTTTAAGCAAAGCGGTTAGTTCATTGAATGTGAACTACTCCGGAGAGAAAGGTGCTGCAACTCTGTGAGTTTAACAGTGAAGTCCACATCTTATATGGAGTATAAGTGTATTTCTTTTTGTTTGTTGGTCTCTGCCTGGCAGAGATTGTATCACTGTTGTGTGGCGCTTGTTCTAGAAAAGCCCTTTAGGCCTAAGAGAGTGCATAGCAATTCTGAGTGAACACAAGCCTCATGAACTCTGTGTACTTGGTGATAAGTTCAGTTTGAGGTTAGAGCACAAATGCACTGTTCAGAGTGCCTCTGTGGTTTCGACTGCAGTTTTTCCCAGGAAGCATCTTCTTTTGCCACTAAGTCCTTTGAACCCAACCTGGTGAGTTTCCCGAATGTGAGGTACTCCACAGAGAAAGGTGCTGCAACTCTGTGAGTTTACTCGTGAAGTTCACATCTTATATGGAGTATAACTGTATTCCTTTTTGTTTTTAGGTCTCTGCCTGGCAGAGATTGAAACACTGTTGTTAGACCCTTGTAGCAGAAAAGCTGTTAAATCCTAAGAGAGTGCTTAGCATCTCTGAGTGCACAGAAGTTTGCAGAACTCTGTGTAATTGGTGATAGTTTCAGTTTGAGCTTAGAACACAAACGCACTTTTCAGAATGCCTCTGAGGTTGAAACTGCAGTTTTCCCTGGGAGGCAGCTTCTTTGCCACTAAGCCCTTTGAAACCAAAGCAGTTAGTTTCATGAATGTGAAGTACTCCACAGAGAAAGGTGCTGCAGCTCTATTAGTTTACCAGTATAGTCCACATGTTATATGAAGTATAACTGTATTCCATTTTGTTTGTAGTTCTCTGCCTGGCAGAGATTGCAACACTGTAGTGAGGTGCTTGTACCTGAAAAGCCCTTAAGGCCTAATAGAGTGCTTAGCAGCTCTGAGTCCACACTATCTTCCAGAATTCTGTGTACTTGGTGATAGTTTTAGTTTGAGGTTAGAAGACAAACTCATGTTTCAGAGTGATTCTGTGGTTCAAACTGCTGTTTTCCCTCGGAAGCAGCTTCTTTCACCACTAAGCCCTTTCAAACTGAAGCGGTTAGTTTCCTGAATGTGAAGGACTCCACAGAGCAAGGGGCTGAAACTCTGTCACTTTACCAGTGAAATGCCCTTCATATATGGAGAGCAATTGTACTCCTTCTTGGCTATAGGTCTCTGCCTGGCAGAGATTGTAGCACTGTTGTGAGAGGCTCATAGCCAGAAAATCCCTTAAACCCAAGTGAATACTTAGCAGCTCTGGGTCCCCCCAAGCCTACAGAACTCCGTAAATTTGGTGATAGCTTCAGTTTGAGATTCAATTTCAAAGGCACTTTTCAGAGTGCTTCTGCAGTTGAAACCGCACTTTTCCCCTGAAGCAGCTTCTTTCCCCTCTTAGCCCTTTAAAACCAAAGCAGTTAGTTTCCTGAATGTGAAATACTCCACAGAGCAAGAGGCTGCAACTCTGGCTCTTTACCAGTGAAGCCTCCTTCACGTTCAGAGTGGAAATGTACTCCATCTTGTTTGTAGGTCTCTGCCTGGCAGAGATTGAAGCACTGTTGTGAGAGGTTTGCAGCCAGAAAACCCCTTAGGCCCAAGCGAGTCCTTAGCAGATGTGAGTCCCCACAAGCCTCCAGAACTCTGTAAACTTGGTGATAGGTTCAGTTTGAGGTTCAAAATCAAATGTGCTGTTAGAGTGCTTCTGCACTTTAAACCGCATTTTTCCTCAGAAAGCAGCTTCTTTCCCCGATTACCCTTTTAAACCAGAGCGGTTAATTTCCTGAATGTAAAGTACTCCACAGCGCAAGAGGTTGCAATTTTGTCACTTTACCAGTGAAGTCCACTTCACATACACAGTGGAACTGTACTCCATCTTGTTTGTAGGTCTCTGCCTGGCAGAGAAATGAAGCACTGTTGTGAGAGGCTTGTAGCCAGAAAAGCCTTTGGCCTAAGTGAGTGCTTAGCAGTGCTGACTTACCCCAAGAAACAGGACATCTTTGAACTTACACATAAATTAACTTGAGGTTAGAAATCAAACGCACTTTCAGAATGCTACTGCACTTTAAATAGCTCTTTTCTTCGGGAAGCAGCTTCTTTCCTCGCTTACCCCTTTGAAACCAAAGCAGTTAGTTTCATAAATGTGAAGTACTCCACAGAGCAAGACGCTGCAACTCTGACACTTTACCAGTGAAGTCCACTTCACCTCCGGTGTGCAACTGTACTCCTTCTTATTTGTAAGTCTCTGCCTGGCAGAGATTGAAGCACTGTTGTGAGAGGCTTGTAGCCAGAAAAGCCCTTAGGCCCAAATGAGTGCTTATTAGCTCTGAATCCCCACAAGTTTCCAGATCTCTGTAAAGTTGGTGATAGGTTCAATTTGAGGTTAGCAAACACACTTTCAGAGTGCTTCTTTGGTTTAAGCTGCACTTTTCCCTTGGAAGCAGCTTCTTTCACCACTTAGCCCTTTGAAACCAAATCAGTGAGTTTCCTGAATGTGATGTACTCCACAAAGCCAGGGGCTGCAACTCTGTCATTTTACCAGGGAAGTCCAGTTCACATATGGAATGTGACTGTACTCCTCCTTGTTTGTAGGTCTCTGCCTGGTAGAGATTGAAGCACTGTTGTGAGAGGGTTGTAGCCAGAAAAGCCATTAGGCCCAAGTGAGTGCTTAGCTGCTCTCATTCCCCACAAGCCTCCAGAACTCTATCAACTTGGTGATAGTTTCAGTTTGAGGTTAGAAATCAAACACACTTTCATAGTGCTTCTGTGGTTTAAACTGCACTTTTCCCCAGGGAGCACCTGCTCTTGCCACTTAGGCCTTTGAAACCAAAGTGGTTAGTTTGCTGAATGTGAAGAACTCCACAAATCAAGGGGCTGCAACTCTGTCACTTAACCAGTGAGGTCCACTTCAAATATAGAGTGCAACTGTACTCCTTCTTGTTTGCATGTCTCTGCCTGGCAGAGATTGAAGCACTGTTGTGAGAGGCCTGTACCCAGATAAGCCCTTAGGCCTAACTGAGTGCTTAGCTTCTCTGAGTCCCCAGAGGCCTACAGAACTCTGTAAACTTGGTGATAAGTTCAGTTTGAGGTTAGAAATCAAACACACTCTTCAGAGTGCTTCTGCGGTTTAAACCACACTTTTCCCCAGGAAGCAGTTTCTTTCCCTGCTTAGCCCTTTGAAACAAAAGGGGTTAGTTTCCTGAATGTGAAGTACTCCACAGAGCAAGGGGCTCCAACTCTGTCACTTTACCAGGGAAGTCCACTTCACATACGGAGTACGACTGTACTCCTTCTTGTTTGTAGGTCTCTGCCTCACAGGGATTGAAGCACTTTTGTGAGAGGCTTGTAGCCAGAAAAGCCTGTGGCAATCATGAGTATTAGTTGTAAGTATTGTTAACTTTAGTAACTCCATATTTGGTAAGTTTATCCAGTTTAGCAGGTGGTGTGTTTCCTTTGTGGAATTCCTGAAAGTTACAGTTTCTTGTCTCTGACCTTGAGATGTTTGGTTGTCTGGGTTACTAGTACCCATGGTGGTTGTTTTTGTTGAGCCTGTTTGCTCTTTTCCTGTGTGAACTTTCATTTACTATGGTAACCCCATCCCATAATAGTTTGTGGGGTTTTTTTGGCTTTAAAAGGCTGATGCTTGCTGGCAATAAACATCACCTTGATCAGACTCTTGTCTTGGCATCCTTTCTTTCTCTCTGCTCCATCTCCATCCCGCTGCTCTTTCAGGTTTGAGGCACTGGTTGACAATGCTCTGCGTCACTGGCTTGTGACAAGTGGTGCCCAAACAGGGACCTGATTGAAGCGGCGATCGGTGAGCAATCCTTGAAGCCTGCTGTTAAAAAGGGTTCAGCCTAACCAAAACAAGGAGGACACCGCTGTCTGGAGCACCTGGTGGGGAAAATCCTCGGAGAAGCAGGTACCAATGGGGCACATAGGATCTAAGATGCAATTCAGCACAGCCATTCAGTCTTTACTCAGTGAGAAAGTAATTAAGGCAAAGAAAAAACAATCATAGTATCAATAGTTTCCATATAGTGATTAGTTTCTATATAGTGTTTATTGTATTGTGTTTTGTGTTTAGTTTAGGATTAGCCTCAGTGTATGTGGGTAATAAGCAAGGCAAAATTTGTGTAGGTATCATCTGTTTTCTAATATTTTTGAATCTCCATAGTTCTTTCCTTATTATTCAAATTAGTTTAGTTATTGACTATAGTGCTAATAATAGTAGTAATTTTAGTTCTTTAAGGAATTAAGGATAAGATGTTTAAGAGAATTTTATTGATAAATTTCATTTGTCCCTTGGTTGTAGCCGAGACTTATTGGGCCTCCCTCACTTATACTCCTTTCCTGCACCCTGTAGCTGTGGATTCTCCCATATGGCCTGTCCTAGGTATCTCCAGCAAGGGAGGAAATTTACCCATTGGGTATCGGGAAGAGCCCCAATTTATTACTTCTTTAACCCTTAATTTTTCAGAAAGCTTATGTTTCCTGCTTAATGCTGATGATTCGCAGACATCGTATAACTCCTCCTGTCTGAGGCTGGAGGGAGATCTTCAACACAATACTTATCCTGATCCAAAAAATTCAACTAAGAGCTTAATTTTAAGACTTACCCTCCTCATGCCCACCTTCAGCTCAGGCAATCCCCCTCATCCTGGGTTTAAAACTCTCCTACCCAGATGTCTACAGGACACTCGATATTTCACTGAGGTTAATAATCAGCCCCTATTGGCTAGATGTTTCCCAGATTCGTGGTACTCTCCTGTAGATTCCACCATTAATAGCAAGCTTAAGAAAGGCCTTACTCTTTCCTCACCCCATCATGCCCAGACAGTTTTGAGAGAAAGGCTTCTTTTCAGGTCTATTGCATGCATGTCCTGGCTGCCCATGACCGGAATCCTAGGAATCGATGTTAGAAATGAGTCAGAGTCCATGGGACCACCTCAATATTCTCATAATTTGACAGTTCCTCCTTTTTTTCCTTGTGTGACCCCCCCTTTCTATTGGCTCATGTGGAATGGTTCCCTGCTTAATAATGGTATTGTTAATTGTTCTAGTATGCCTTGTTATCTGGCCTCATGTTGGGAAGGAGGCAAAGGTTTTAATAATTCTGTAGGATTAGTGCGAACTCCTCTGGCTCAGTGGGTTCCTGTGGAACTCGAACAGCATTATCATACCACTACTTTGATGATGAGATCTAAGCGGGACTTTGGAATTTTGGCTATTGTTGCTGCGATCACTGTGGCTGCAGTCGCTGCTGCCTCTGCAGCTGTTGCTGCTGTTGCACTGTCCCAGACTGCCATACAAGCAGAATGCATCAACCAACTGATAAACATATCCACCTCAGCTTGGCAGAATTAATAAGAAATAAATAGTCATCTTTATGAGTGACTTCTTCTGATTCAAGGGCAAGTTGATTTAATGTCTGAGGAGATAAATGATCTATATAGATTGGTTAAAAGTGCTTGTGATCCAAGATTTGATTTCTGTGTTACACCCATCAAGGTTAACAATGCCTCTCAAGAAAGGGAATTGCTCCGAAAAAGTTTTTATGGACCTTGGACTGTTAAATATTTTAATTTGACCCAACAATTATCGAACAAAATTCATAAATTATCTTTTGTACTTATTAACCCTCTTGAGGTGGATACTACTTTTCTTAATAGGATTTGGGAAAATCTGAAGAAGATGTTTGATCCCTCTTGGATTGTCATCTATGTTCGTCTTGGAGGTATTGTTTTGATTTTATTAATAAGTCTAAAATATTGGTTCCGATACAAACAGAAGCCAGCTTATATATAGCGCAAAACATTACATGTGCTCATGGCCCTTAAGGAAGGGTCCTCCGAAAATTTGGGCATTTACCTCACTCAGATAAAAAGAGAGCTTCAATGAGGGTCCAGAAAGTCAAAGACAGGTAAGAGAAAAAGGTTTGACTGATCAACCTAAAACAGGGGCTTCTGATAAATCTTCATCATGTTATAGGCCTATAAAACAGATGACCCCAATGACGGGTAAGACAACCAAATGCTTTTCCCAACCTAAGAAGGCTCAGACATGCCTATAGTTTCTCTTAAGCTTCTTCTTGCTATGGAACCAGAGTTTTAAAGCAAAAAGGGAGGAATTGTGGGAATCATGAGTATTAGTTGTAAGTATTGTTAACTTTAGTAACTCCATATTTGTTAAGTTTCTCCAGTTTAGCAGATGGTGTGTTTCCTTTGTGGAATTCCTGAAAGTTGCAGTTTCTTGGCTCTGACCTTCAGATGTGTGGTTGTCTGGGTTACTAGTACCCATGGTGGTTGTTTTTGTTGAGCTTCTTTGCTCTATCCATTGTGAACTTTCATTTACTATGGTAACCCCATCCCATAATAGTTTGTGGTTTTTTGCTTTAAAAGGCTGATGCTTGCTGGCAATAAATGTTGCCTTGATCAGACTCTTGTCTTGGTGTCCTTCCTTTCTCTCCGCTCCATCTCCACCCCGCTGCTCTTTCAGGTTTGAGGCACTGCTGGACAGTGCTCTGCGTCACCCGCTTGCAACAAAAGCCTTTAGGCCTAAGAGAGTGCTTAGCAGTTCTGACTCCACCCAAGCAACAGGAACTCTGCAAACTTGCACATAATCTCAACGAAGTTAGAAATCAAATGCACTTTTCAGAGACCTTCTGCAGTTTAAACCACACTTTCCCCGGGAAGCAGCTTCTTTCGCCGCTTAGCCCTTTGAAACCAAAAGGGTTAGTTTCCTGAATGTTAAATACTCCACAAAGAAAGGGGCTGCAACTCTGTCACTTAACCAGTGAAGTCCACTTCAAATATGGAGTGCAACTGTACTCCTTCTTGTTTGTAGGTCTCTGCCTCACACAGATTGAAGCACTGTTGTGAGAGGCTGATACCCAGAAAAGCCCTTAGGCTTAAGTGAGTGCTTCGCTGCTCTGAGTCCCCAGAGGCCTCCAGAACTCTGTAAACTTGGTGATAAGTTCAGTTTGAGGTTAGAAATCAAACGCACTCGTCAGAGTGCTTCTGCAGTTTAAACTGCACTTTTCCCTGGGAAGCAGTTTCTTTCCCCGCTTAGCTCTTAGAAAAAAAAGGGGTTAGTTTCCTGAATGTGAAGTACTCCACAGAGCAAGGGGCAGCAATTCTGTCACTTTACCAGTGAAATCCACTTCACATAAGGAGTGCAGCTGTACTCCTTCTGGTTTGTAGATCTCTGCCTGGCAGAGATTGAAGCACTTTTGTGAGAGGCTTGTTGCCAGGAAAGACCTTAGGCCTACGGGAAGGCTTAGCAGCTCTTAGTCCCCGCAAGCCTCCAGAACTCTGTACACTTGGTGATAGGTACAGTTTGAGGTTAGAAAACAAATGCACTTTTCAGAGTGCTTCTACCATTTAAACTGCACTGTTCCCTGGGAAGAAGCTTCTTTCCTCTCTTAGATCTTTGAAACCAAAGCGGTTTATTTTTCTGAATGTGAAGTACTCCACAGAGCAAGGGGCTGCAACTCTGTCACTATACCAGTCAAGTCCAGTTCACATACAGAGTGCAGCTGTACTCCTTCTTATTTGTAGGTCTCTGCCTGGCAGAGATTGAAGCATTGTTGTGAGAGGCTTGTACCCAGAAAAGCCCTTAGGCATAAGTGAGTGCTTAGCAGCTCTGAATACCCAGAGGCCTCCAGAACTCTTTAAACTTGGTGATAGGTTCAGTTTGAAGTTAGAAATCAAACGCACTTTTCAGAGTGCTTCTGCGGTTTAAACCCCACTTTTCCTCTTGAAGCAGCTATTTTCACCGCTCAGCCCTTTGAAATGAAAGCAGTTAGTTTCCTGAATGTGAAGTACTTCACAGAGGAAGGGGCTGCAACTCTGTCATTATACCAGTGAAATCCACTTCACATACGGAGTGCAACTGTACTCCTTCTTGTTTGTAAGTATCTGCCTCGCAGATATTGAAGCACTGTTGTGAGAGCCTAGTTGCCAGAAGAGCCCTTAGGCCTAAGAGAGTGCTTAGCAGTTCTGACTCCACCCAAGCAGCAGGACCTCTGTAAACTTTCACATAAATTCAACTTGAGGTTTGAAATCAAACGCACATTTCAGAGAACTTCTGCATTTTAAAGCACACTTTTCCCTGGGAAGCAGCTTCTTTTGCCATTTTGCCCTTTGAAACAAAAGTGGTTATTTCCTGAATGTGAAGTATTCCACAGAGCAAGGGGCAGCACATCTGTCACGTTACCACTGAGGTCCACTTTACTTATGGAGTGCAACTGGACTCCTTCTTCTTTGTAGGTCTCTGCCTGGCAGAGATTGAAGCACTGCTGTGAGGTCTTGTAGCCAGAAAAGCCCTTAGGCTTAAGAGAGTGCTTAGCAGTTCTGACTCCACCCAAGCAACAGGACCTCTGTACCCTTGTGCATAAATTCAACTTGAGGTTAAAAATCAAACACACTTTTCAGAGTGCTTCTGCGGTTTAAACCCCACTTTTCCCTGGGAAGCAGCTACTTTCACCGCTTAGTCATTTGAAATCAAAGCGGTTAGTTTCCTGAATGTGAAGTACTCCACAGAGCAAGGGGCTGGAACTCTGTCACTTTACCAGGAGAATCCACTTCACATACAGAGTGCGACTGTACTCCTTCTTGTTTGTAGGTCTCTGCCTCTCAGAGATTGAAGCACTGTTGTGAGAGGTTTGTACCCCAAAAATCCCTTAGGCCTAAGTGAGTGCTAAGCAGCTCTGACTCCCCACAAGCCTCCAGAACTCTGCAAACTTGGTGATAGTCTCGGTTTGAGATTAGAAATCAAACACACTTTTCAGAGTGCTTCTGCAATGAAAACTGCACTATTCACCAGGAAGCAGTTTCTTTGGCCACTTAGCCCTTTGAAACCAAAGCAGTTAGTTTCCTGAATGTGAAGTACTCCACAGAGCAAGGGGCTGCAACTCTGTCCCTTTACCACTGAAGTCCACTTCACATACAGAGTGGAACTGTACTCCTTTTCCTTTGTAGGTCTCTGCCTGGCAGAGATTGAAGCACTGTTGTGAGAGACTTATAGCCAGAAAAGCCCTTAGGCCTAAGAGAGGGCTTAGTAGTTCTGACTCCATTCAAGCACCAGGACCACTGTAAACGTGAGCATAAATTCAAGATGAGTTTAGAAAGCAAACACACTTTTCAGAGTGCTTCTGTAGTTTAAAACACAGTTTTCTCCTGGAAACAGTTTCTTGCCCCACTTTTCCCTTTGAAACCAAAGCATATAGTTAGCTGAATGTGAAATACTCCACAGAGCAAGGTACTATAAATCTGTCAGTTTACCAATGAAGTCCACATCATGAATGGAGTGTAACTGTATTCAGTTTGGTTTGTAGGTCTCTCCCTGGCAGAGATTGAAACACTGTTGGGAGGCGCTTGTAGCCAGAAAAGCCATTCAGGCCTAAAAGAGTACTTAGCAGTTCTGAGTCCACAGATGCGTCCAGAAATCTGTAAACTTGGTGATAGGTTAAGTTTGAGGTTAGAAAGGAAACACTTTTCAGAGTGTTTCTGCAGTTTAAACCACAATTTTCACTGGGAAGCAGCTTCTTTCGCTGCTTAGCCCTTTGAAACCAAAACGGATAGTTTCCTCAATGTGAAGTATTCCACAGAGCAAGGTACTACAACTCTGTCAGTTTTCCAGTGAAGTCCACATCTTATATGGAGTGTAACTGTATTCCTTTTTGTTTGTAGGTCTCTGCATGGCAGAGATTGAAGCACTGCTGTGCAAGGCTTGTAACCAGTAAAGCCCTTAGGCCTAAGAGATTGCTTAGCATCTCTGACTCTACACAAGCCTCCAGAACTCTGTAAACTTGGTGACAGGTTCAGTTTGAGCTTAGAAAAGAAATGTAGTTTTCAGAGTGCTTCTGGGGTTTAAACCACAGTTTCCCTGGGGAAGCAGCTTCATTCGCCACTTAGGCCTTTCAAACCAAAGTGGTTAGTTTCCTGAATGTGAAGTACTCCACAGAGCATGGTGGTGCAACTATGTCAGTTTACCAGTGAAGTCCAAATGTCATATGGAGTGTAACTGTACTCCTTCTTGTTTGTAGGTCTCTGCCTGGCAGAGATTCAAGCACTGTTGCTGGAGACTTGTAGCCAGAAAACCGCTTAGGCCTAAGAGAGTGCTTAGCAGCTCTGAGTCCACTAATCCTCCAGAACTCTGTAAACGTGGTGATTGATTCAGTTTAAGGGTAGAAAGCAAAGGCATTTTTCAGAGTGCTTCTGCATTTAAACCCACAGTTTTTCACTGGAAGCACCTTCTTTCACAGCTTAGCCCATTGAAACCAAAGCGGTTAGATTCCTGAATGTCAACTATTCCACAGAGGAAGGGGCTGCAACTCTGTGAGCTTACCAATGAAGTCCACTTCCCATAAGGAGTGCAACTGTATTCCTTCTTGTTTGTTGGTCTCTGCCTGGCAGAGATTGAAGCACTGTTGAGGGGGGCTTGTAGCCAGAAATCCCCTTAGGCCTAAGAGAGTGCTTAGCAGCTCTCAGTCTGCATAATTCTCTAAACCACTGTAAATTTGGTGATAGGTTCAGTTTGAGGTTAGAAAGCAAACGAACTTTTCACAGTGCTTTTGTGGTTTAAAATGCAGTTTTTCACTGGAAGCAGGTTCTTTCACCTCTTCGCACATTGAAACCAAAGCGGTTAGTTCCCTGAATGTGAAGTACTCCACAGAGCAAGGGGCTGCAGCTCTGTGAGATTTCCAGTGAAGTCCACATCTCTTTTGCAGTGTAACTGAAATCCTTCTTGTTTCTAGGCCTCTGCCTCGCAGAGATTGAAGCACTGATGTGAGAGGCTTTAGCCAGAAAAGCCCATAGGCATAAGAGAGTGGTTAGCTGTTCTGAGTCCACAGAAGCACCAGGACCTCTATAAACTTGCACATACGTTCATATTGAGGTTAGAAAGCAAACACATTTTTCAGATTGCTTCTGCAGTTAAAAACACAGGTTTTCCCACAAAGCATCTTCTTTCGATGCTTAACCCATTGAAACCAAAGCAGTTAGTTTCCTGAATGAGAAGTACTCCACAGAGCAAGGGGCTGAAACTCTGTCACTTTACTGGTGAATTCCACTTCACATAAAGAGTGAAACTGTGTTCCTTCTTGTTTATAGGTCTCTGCTTGGCAGATGTTGAAGCACTGTGCTGAAAGGCTTTCAGAGAGAAAAGCCCTTAGACCTGAGAGAGTGCTTAGCAGCTCTGAGTCCTCACAAGCTTCTAGAACACTGTAATCTTGGTGATAGGTTCAGTTTGAGGTTAGAAAGCAATCGCACTTTTCAGAGTGGTTCTGCAGTTTAAACCACAGTTTTTCCCTGGAAGCAGCTTCTTTCACTGCTTAACCCATTGAATGCAAAGTGGTTAGTTTCCTGAATGTGGACTACTCCAAGGAGCAAGGGGCAGCAACTCTGTGAGTTTAGCAGTGAAGTCCACTTCACATAATGAGTGCAACTCTATTTCTTCTTGTATGTAGATCTCTGCCTGGCAGAGATTGAAGCACTGTTGGGGGAGGCTTTTAGTCAGCAAAGCCCTTAGGCTTAAGAGAGTGCTTGGCAGTTCTGACTCTACCCAAGCATGAGGACCTCTATAAACTTGCACATAAGTTCATGTTGAGGTCAGAAAGCAAACGCATTTTTCAGAGTGCTTTTGTGGTTTAAAGTACAGTTTTTCCCTGGATGCAGCTTCTTTTGCAGCTTAGCCCATTGAAAGCAAAGCAGTTAGTTTTGTGAATGTGAACTACACCACATAGCAAGGGGCTGCAACTCTGTCACTTCACTGGTGAAGTCCACTTCACATAAAGAGTGAAACTGTATTCCTTCTTGTTTATAGGTCTCTGCTGGCATAGATTGAAACAGGGTTGTAGGAGGCTTGTAGCTAGAAAACCCTTAGGCCTAACAGACTGCTTAGCAGCTCTGAGCCCACGCAATCTTCTAGAACACTATAATCTTGGTGATAGTTTCACTTTAAGGCTAGAAAGCAAAAACAGTTTTCAGAATGTTTCTGTGGTTTAAACCCCAATTTTTCCCTGGAAGCAGCTTCTTTTGCCACTTAGCCCATTGAATGCAAAGTGGTTAGTTTCCTGAATGTGAACTACACCACAGAGCAAAGGGCTGCAACTCTGTGAGTTTACCAGTGAAGTCCACTTCTCATACTGAGTGCAACTGCATTTTTTCTTGTTTGGGGGTCTCTGCCTGACAGAGATTCCAGCAATGTTGAGGGAGGTTTGTAGCCAGAAAACCCCTTCGGTGTAAGAGAGTTCTTAGCAGGTGAGTCCACACAAGCCTCTAGAACACTATAAACTTGGTGATAGGTTCAGTTTGAGGCTAGAAAGGAAGCACACGTTTCAGAGTGCTTCTGTGGTTTAAACCACTGTTTTTCCCTGGAAGCAGCTTCTTTTGCTGTTTAGCCCATTGAGAGCAAAACAGTTAGTTTCTAGAATGTGGAGTAGTCCACAGAGCAAGGAGCTCCAACACTGTGATTTTACCAGTGAAGTCCACTTCTCATATGGAGTGCAACTGTATTGCTTCTTGTTTGTAGGTCTCTAGCTGGCAGAGATTCAAGCACTGTTGGGAGGGCTTGTACCCAAAAAATCCCTTAGGCCCCATAGAGTTCTTAGCAACTCTGAGTCCCCAATCCTCCAGAATTCTGTAAACGTGGTGATTGGTTCAGTTTAAGGTTAGAAAGCAAAGGCATTTTTCAGAGTGCTTCTGCCCTTAAAACCACAGTTTTTCCCTGGAAGCAGCTTCTTCAGCTGCTTAGCCCATTGAAACCAAAGCGGTTAGTTTCCTGAATGTCAAATACTCCACAGAGGAAGGGGCTGCAAATTTGTGAGTTTGCCAGTGAAGTCCACTTCTCATACGGAGTGCAACTTTATTCCTTCTTGTTTGTAGGTCTCTGCCTGGCAGAGATTGAAGCACGGTTGGGGGAATCTTCTAGCCTGAAAACCTCTTAGGCCTAAGAGAGTGCTTAACAGCTCTGACTCCACCCAAGAATCAGGACCTCTATAAACTTACGCCTAAGTTCATGTTGAGGTTAGAAAGCAAATGGACTTTTCAGAGTGCTTCTGCAGTTTAAACTGCAGTTTTTCCCTGGAAGCAGCTTCTTTCACTAATTTGCCCATTGACCCATGTGGGTAGTTTCCTTAATGTGAAGTACACCACAGAGCAGGGGCTGCAACTCTGTGAGTTTACCAGTGAGGTCCAATTCTCATACTGAGTGCAACTGCATTTCTTCTTATTTGTGGGTCTCTGCCTGGCAGAGATTGAAGCACTGTTGGGGGAGGCCTGTAGCCTGAAAACCCCGTAGGTGTAAGAGACTGCTTAGCAGCCATGAGTCTTCACAAGCTTCTAGAATACTGTAAACTTGGTAATAGGTTCAGTTTGAGGCTAGAAAGGAAACACACTTTTCAGAGTGCATCTGTGGTTTAAACCACAGTTTTTCCCTGGAAGCAGCTTCTTTCGCTGCTTAGCCCATTTGAGAGCAAAACAGTAGGTTTTTTGAAAGTGAAGTAGTCCACAGAGCAAGGGGCTGCAACACTGTGAGTTTATCAGTGAAGTCCACTTTTCATACAGAGTGCAACTGTATTCCTTCTTGTTTGTAGGTCTCTGCCTGGCAGAGATTCAAGCACTGTTGCTGGAGACTTGTAGCCAGAAAACCTCTTAGGCCTAAGAGAGTGCTTAGCAGCTCTGAGTCCCTCAAGCCTCCAGAACTCTGTAAACATGGTGATTGGTTCAGTTTAAGGTTAGAAAGCAAATGCATTTTTCAGAGTGCTTCTGCGGTTTAAACCACAGTTCTTCCCTGGAAGCAGCTTCTTCTGCAGTTTAGCCCATTGAAATCAAAGCAGTAAATTTGCTGAATGTGAAGTACTCCACAGATCAAGGGGCTGCAACTCTGTGAGTTCACCTCTGAATTCCACTTCTCATATGGTGTACAACGGTATTCCTTCTTGTTTGTAGGTCTCTGCCTGGCAGAGATTGAAGCCCTGATATGAGAGGCTTTCAGCCAGAAAAGCCCCTAGGCCTAAGAGAGTGCTTAGCAGTTCTGACTCCACCCAAGCATCTGGATCTCTACAAACTTGCGCATAAATTCACGTTGAGGTTAAAAAGCAAATGCACTCTTCAGAGCACTTCTGCAGTATAAACTGCAGTTTTTCCCTGGAAGCAGTTTCTTTCACTGATTTGCCCACTGAAACCAAAGTGGTTAGTTTTCTGAATGTGAAGTACTCCACAGAGCAAGGGTCCACAACTCTGTGTATTTACCAGTGAAGTCCACCTCTCATACTGAGTTCAACTGTATTTCTTGTTCTTTGTATGTCTCTGCCTGGCAGAGATTGAAGCACTGTTAGGGGAGGCTTGTAGCCAGAAAACTGCTGAGGCCTAAGAGAGTGCTTAGCATCTCTGATTCCACATTAGCCCCTAGAACACTGTAAACTTGGTGATAGGTTCAATTTGAGGCTGGAAAGGAAACACTTTTCAGAGTGCTTCTGCAGTTTAAACCACAGTTTTTCCCTAAAAGAAGCTTTTTTCGCTGCTTAGCTCATGGAAATCAAAGGAGTTAGTTTCCAGAATGTGAAGCACTCGGCAGAGCAAGGGGCTGCAAGTCTGTGAGTTTCCCAGTGAAGTCCACTTCTCATATGGTGTGCAACTGTATTCCATCTTGTTTGTAGGTCTCTGCCTGGCAGAGATTGAAGCACTGATGTGAGAGACTTTCAGCCAGAAAAGTCCTTAGGACTAAGAGTGTGTTTAGCAGTTCTGACTGGACCTAAGCATCAGGACCTCTATAAACTTGCACATAACATCATGTTGAGGTTAGAAAGCAAACGCCTTTTTCAGAGTGCTTCTGCAGTTTAAACCACAGCTTTTCCCTGGAAGCAGCTTCTTTTGCCACTTAGCCCATTGAATGCAAAGCGGTTAGTTTCCTGAATGTGAACTACTGCACAGAAGAAGGGGCTGCAACTCTCTGAGATTACCAGTGAAGTCCACTTCTCATAATGAGTGCAAATGTATTCCTTCTTGTTTGTAGGTCTCTGCCTGGCAGAGATTGAAGCACTATTGGAGGAGGATTTAAGCAGAAAAGCCTTTAGGCCTAAGAGAGTGCTTGGCAGTTCTGACTCCACCCAAGCATCAGGATCTCTATAAACTTGTGCATAAGATCATGTTGAGGTTAGAAAGCAAACGCCCTTTTCAGAGTGCTTCTGCAGTTTAAACCACAGTTTTTCCCTGGAAGCAGCTTCTTTCCCCACTTAGCCCATTGAATGCAAAGTGGTTAGTTTCCTAAATGTGAACTACTGCACAGAGGAAGGGGGTGCAACTCTGTGAGATTACCAGTGAAGTCCACTTCTCATACAGAGTACAACTGTATTCCTTCTTGTTTTTAGGTCTCTGGCTGGCAGAGATTGAAGCACTGTTGGGGGAGGCTTGTAGCCAGAAATCCCCTTAGGTCTAAGAGAGTGCTTAGCAGCTCTGAGTCCCTGCAATTCTCTAAAACACTGTAAACTTGGTGATAGGTTCAGTTTGAGGGTAGAAAGCAAACAAACTTTTCAGAGAGCTTTTGCAGTTTAAAATGCAGTTTTTCACTGGAAGCAGATTCTTTCACCACTTCACCCATTGAAACCAAAGTGGTTAGTTTCCTGAATGTGAAGTACTCCATAGAGCAAGGGGCTGCAACTCTGTCACTTTACCAGTGAAGTCCACTTCTCATACACAGTGTAACTGAAATCCTTCTTGTTTGTAGGTCTCTGCATGGCAGAGATTGAAGCACTGATGTGAGAGCATTTTAATCAGAAATGCTCTTAGACCTCAGAGAGTGATTAGCAGTTCTGACTCTACCCAGGCACCAGGACCTCTATAAACTTGTGCATAAGTTCATATTGAGGTTAGAAATAGAACACACCTTTCAGAGTGATTCTGCAGTTTAAACCGCAGTTTTTCCACTGGAAGCAGCTTCTTTCGCCACTTAGCTCATTGAATGCAACGCGGTTAGTTTCCTGAATGTGAACTACAACACAGTGGAAGGGACTACAACTCTGTGAGTTTACCAGTGAAGTCCACTTCTCATAATGAGTGCAAGTGGATTTCTTCTTGTTTGTAGGTCTCTGCCTGGCAGAGATTGAAGCACTGTTGGTAGAGGCTTTTACAGAAAAGCCCTTAGCCCTAAGACAGTGCTTGGCAGTTCTGACTCCAACCAAGCACCAGGACCTCTATAAACTTGTGCTTAAATTCATGTTGAGGTAAGAAAGCAAAAACATTTTTTAGAGTGCTTCTCTGGTTTCAACAGCAGTTTTTCCCAGGAAGCAGCTTGTTTTCCTGCTTAACCCACTGAAACCAAAGTGGTTAATTTCCTGAATGTGAAGTACTTACCAGAGAAATGGACTGCAACACTGTCACTTTACCAGTGAAGACCACTTCTCATACAGAGTGCAACTGTACTCCTTCTTGTTTGTAGGTCTCTGCCTGGCAGAGATTGAAGCACTGTTGTGGGAGTCTTGTAGCCCAAAAACCTCTTAGTCCTAAGAGAGTGCTTAGCAGTTCTGACTCCACCCAAGCACCACGACCTGTATAAACTTGGGCATATGTTCATGTTGAGGTTAGAAAGCAATCGCACTTTTCAGAGTGGTTCTGCAGTTTAAACCACAGTTTTTCCCTGGAAGCAGCTTCTTTCACTGCTTAACCCATTGAATGCAAAGTGGTTAGTTTCCTGAATGTGGACTACTCCAAGGAGCAAGGGGCAGCAACTCTGTGAGTTTAGCAGTGAAGTCCACTTCACATAATGAGTGCAACTCTATTTCTTCTTGTATGTAGATCTCTGCCTGGCAGAGATTGAAGCACTGTTGGGGGAGGCTTGTAGCCAGAAATCCCCTTAGGCCTAAGAGAGTGCTTAGCAGCTCTGAGTTCGCACAATTCTCTAAAACACTGTAAACTTGGTGATAGGTTCAGTTTGAGTTTAGAAAGCAAACGAACTTTTCATAGAGCTTTTGTGGTTCAAAATGCAGTTTTTCACTGGAAGCAGGTTCTTTCACCTCTTCACCCATTGAAACTAAAGTGATTCGTTTCCTGAATGTGAACTACTCCATAGTGCAAGGGGCTGCAACTCTGTGAGTTTACCAGTGAAGTCCACTTCTCATATGCAGTGTAACTGAAATCCTTCTTGTTTATTTGTCTCTTCCTGGCAGAGATTATAGCACTGATGTGAGAGGCTTTTATCCAGAAAGGCTCTTAGGCCTCAGACAGTGATTAGCAGTTCTGACTCCACCCAGGCACCAGGACCTCTTTAAACTTGTGCATAAGTTCATATTGAGGTTAGAAATCAAGTGCACTTTTCAGAGTGATTCTGTGGTTTAAACTCCATTTTTTCCCTGGAAGCAGCTTCTTTCACCAATATGCCCATTGAAACCAGAGCAGTTAGTTTTCTGAATGTGACGTACTCCACAGAGCAAGGGGATGCAACTCTTTCACTTTACCACTGAAGTCAATTTCACATAAAGAGTGAATCTTTATTCCTTCTTGTTTGTAGGTCTCTGCCTGGCAGAGATTGAAGCACTGTTGTGATAATCTTGTAGCCAGAAAACCCCTTAGACCTAAGAGAGTGCTTAGCAGCTCTGAATCCACACAATCCTCTAGAACACTGTAAACTTGGTGATTGGTTCAGTTTGAGGTTAGAAAGCAAAGGAACTTTTCAGAGTGCTTCTGGGGTATAAACCTCAGCTTTTCTCTGGGAAACAGCTTCTTTGGCAGGTTAGCCCTTTGAAATCAAAGCGGTTAGTTTCCTGAATGTGAAATACTTCATAGAGCAAAGGGCTGCAGCTCTGTCAATTTACCAGTGAAGTCCACTTCTCATACTGACTGAAACTATTCCTTCTTGTTTGTAGGACTCTGCCTTGCAGAGACGGAAGCTCTTTTCTGAGTGGTTTCTAGGAAGCTTTGCCTGAGGCCCAAGAGAATGCTTAGGAGCTCTGAGTCCCCAAAAGCATCTAGAACTCTGTAATCTTGGTGATAAGTTCAGTTTGAGCACTTTTTACAGTGATTCTGCAGTTTAAACCACATTTTCTCCCCCAGAAACTGCTTCTTTCACAGGTTAGCACATTGAAACCAATGTGATTAGTTTCCTGAATGTCAAATACTCCACAGAGCAAGGGTCTACATCTCTGTCAGTTTACCAATGAAATCCACTTTACATAAAGATTGAAACTGTATTCCTTCTTATTTATAGGTCTCTGCCTGGCAGAGATAGAGGCTCTTTTATGAGAGACTTCTAGGAAGATTTGCCATGAGACATAAGAGAGTGCTTAGCTGCTCTGAGTCCCCAAAAGCATCTAGAACTCTGTAAACTTGGTGACATGTTCAGTTTGAGCTTACAAAGCAAGCGCACTTTTCAGAGTGATTGTGCAGTTTAAACTGCAGTTTTTCTCTGGAAGCAGCTTTTTCACAGCTTAGCCCATTGAATACAAAGTGGTTAGTTTCCTGAATGTGATGAACTCCACAGAGCAAGAGGCTGCAACTCTGTCACTTTACCATTGAAGTCCACTTCACATAAAGAATGAAATTGTATTCGTTCTTGTTTGTAGGTCTCTGCCTGGCAGAGATTGAATCACTGTTGTGTGAGGCTTTTAGCCAGAAAAGCCCTTAGGCCTAAGAGAGTGCTTAGCAGCTCGGAGTCCCCACAAGCCTCTAGAACACTGTAATCTTGGTGATAGGTTCAGTTTGAGGCTAGAAAGCCAATGCACTTTTCAGAGTGGGTCTGTGGTTTAAACCACAGTTTTTCCTGGGAAGCAGCTTCTTTTGCCATTTAGGCCATTGAATGCAAAGCAATTAGTTTCCTGAATGTGAACTACTCCAAGGAGAAGGGGCTGCAAGTCTGTGAGTTTACCAGTGAAGTCCACTTCACATAATGAGTGCAACTGTATTTCTTCTTCTTTGTAGGTCTCTGCCTGGCAGAGATTGAAGCACTGTTGGGGGAGGCTTTTAACCAGAAAATCCCTTAGGCCTAAGAGAGTGCTTTGCAGTTCTGACTCCACCAAGCACCAGGACCTCCATAAACTTGCGCATAAGTTCATGTTGAAGTTCAAAATCAAAAGCATTTTTCAGAGTTCTTCTGCGGTTAAAACCGCAGTTTTTTCCTGGAAGCAGCTTCTTTCGCCACTTAGCCCGTTGAAACCAAAGTGGTTAGTTTCCTGAAGGTGAAGTACTCCACAGAGCAAGGGGCTGCAACTCTGTGAGTTTACCCATGAAGTCTCCTTCTCATATGGAGTGAAACTGTATTCCTTCTTGTATGTAGGTCTCTGCCAGGTAGAGTTAGAGGCTTTTTTTTGAGAGGCTTCTAGGAAGCTTTGCCCTGAGCCCTAAGAGAGGGCTTTGCAGCTCTGAGTTCCCAGAAGTGTCTAGAACTCTGTGAACTTGGTGATAATTTCAGTTTGAGCTTAGAATGCAAGCGCACTTTTCAGAGTGATTCTGCGGTTTAATCCACAGTTTTTACCCAAGAAAAAGCTTCTTTGACCATTTAGTCTATTGAAAACAGTGTGCTTAGTTTCCTGAATGTGAAGTACTCCACAGAGCAAAGGGCTGCAACTCTTTCAGTTTACCAGTGAAGTCCACTTCTCATACAGAGTAAAACTGTATTCCTTCAGTTTGTTGCTGTCTTCCTGGCAGAGACAGAGGCTCTCTTCTGAAAGGCTTCTAGGAAGCTTTGCTCTGAGTCCTAAGAGAGTGTTTAGCAGTTCTGATTCCCTACAAGCATTGAGAACACTGTAAACTTGGAGATAATTTCATTTTGAGCTTAGAAAGCAAGCTCACTTTTCAGAGTTATTCTGCAGTTTAAACCACATTTTCCCCCCAGAAACAGCTTCTTTCACCGTTTAGCCATTTCAAACCAATGTGGTTAGTTTCCTCAATGTGAAGTACTCCTCAGAGCAAGGGGCTTCAACTCTGTCAGTTTACCAGTGAAGTCCACTTCTCATATGGAGTGAAACTGTATTCCTTCTTGTTTGTAGGTCTTGCCTGACAGAGATAGAGCCTCTTTACTGATAGGCTTCTGGGAAGCTTTGCCCTGAGGCCTAAGAGATTGCTTAGGAGCTCTGAGTCGCCAAAACATATACAACTCTGTGAACTTGGTGAGAAGTTCAGGTTCAGCTTAGAAAGCAAGCGGAGTCTGGGCCCCGATCCACCGCAGGAAGGAGAACCAGGCATGCTCCCGACCCAGCAGCCATCACTCAAGCACTGGGAAGGTAGCCGCATGGGTGACCCTGAATCCCCATAAGCCCCCACACACACTCTCAGACCTCCTGACTGTGCCAATCTTTGGACCCACTCTGCAAAGACAGAGGTGGTCATCAAGGGTATTTTTCTAAGTCCCGAACTTTGAACATCTTTAAAGAAAGGGCGTAGGAAACCTGTAATAGAATGTTGTGGAGTTCAACCATTCAGAAGGTTGGGGAACTCAAACTGGGCCTTGCAGCCCAAGGTCAGCCAGCATCATGGGGTTTAGCCATCAGCTAACTGAGATCAGGGGTCTTACATCCTCGCTCTGTCTGAGCCATTAAATGGTAAATACACTATATTGAAATTTTATTCACAGCAGATTACACTATATTGAAATTTTATTCACTGCAGACATGTTCTTTACTGCTTCTTGATTTCAATTTAACTCAAATGATTTAAAGGTGATAGACTAGTGACTACCACAGGTGGTCAGTGTCCAAGTTGTGCTTGATCTTAATGTGTTGCTGATTGTATCAGTTGGGGTAAAGCATTGCCGTTGATTTGATGAGCTGTTTTCTCTGATGTTATGAAGATGAGAATGTCTGTGGGTCGTTAGAGACACAGAAGCTAGGGCGCAACTATATCAGGAAGATGTGGGTGATAATCCAGAGATTAAACCAAGGACAGTCTGATAACAAAAATTAAAATGAGAAAACACTTAAGCAAAACACAAGGACAGACTTCCAGTTTACCAATGGCAAACAGTAGGGCAAATGAGGATGAAAAGGCTGATAGTGAACCACCA
Organism: Fukomys damarensis; assembly: GCF_012274545.1. Classification (NCBI taxonomy): domain Eukaryota; kingdom Metazoa; phylum Chordata; class Mammalia; order Rodentia; family Bathyergidae; genus Fukomys; species Fukomys damarensis. Next base: position 31,327 of record NW_022900925.1, read on the forward strand.
GGACACCCTGAACTCAAAGCACAGGAAGTAACAAAACAGATCAATCAGGCTCTAGAAAAATTCAAAACAGAACTAATTTCCCAGATAACTATAGAGATAGTGAGCAAAATAGAAGTCATGATTCGAGACTCTAGAGCAGAAACTGACAAAAAAATAGATGAGCTCAGGACCATGATAGAAGCCATAAAGGCCCAACATAAGAAAGAAATGGAAAAAATAAACGCCCAACATAGGAAAGAAGTGGAATCCATAAAACAGATTCAAACAGATATCCAGGAGATTAAACACTCTATTGAAAGTGTATGCAACAGAATAAAAGAATGTGAAGATAGGCTCTCAGATATAGAAGATAAGATTGCAGTCAGTGACCATGAAAAGAGAGGTCTCTTAAAAACAGTAAGGGATCATGAGAAATTGATTCAACAACTCCTAGATGATGCAAAGAAAAATAACATAAGACTGATAGGAATACATGAAGTAGCAGGAAAAAATACAAATGACTTTCAAAAGCTGTTCACAGCATTAATAACAGAAAACTTCCCAAACAGAGGGGAAGAATTTGACATTCAGATAACTGAGGCATATAGGACCCCAACTAGTTACAATCAAAAAAGTCTACACCAAGACATATAATAATCAAGATCCCAGAAACGCAACAGAAGAACAAAATACTACAAGCAGTAAGAGAAAAGAAACAAATAACATACAAAGGAAAGCCCATCAGAATCAAAGCAGACTTTTCAACACAAAACCTTGGGGCAAGGAGAGCCTGGAATGAGATATTTCAAGTACTAAAAGAGAACAACCTCTAACCTACACTGATGTATCCAACAAAACTCTCTTTCTAAATGGATGGGGAAATAAGACACTTCCACGACAAACACCTGAGAAACTACATGAATACCAAACCAGCACTACAAGCAATTCTAAACAAGATCCTACAAATAGACAATGAAGGCAACAACACCATGAGGCTCAACAGAGCAAATCAAATAGGCAAGGCAAGAAATTAAAAGGAGAAGGTGAAAAAGTAAAAAGAGTCAACAAAGGCCAATAACATGTCAATAACAAGTCAGTACATATCAGTTATAACCAGCAATGTCAATGGCCTCAACTCACCAATCAAGAGAAATAGACTAGCAAAATGAAATAAGAAGCAAAATCCAACAATATGTTGTATACAAGAAACACACCTAGTGCAAAAAGAAGTCCATAGACTGAAAGTGAAAAGATAGAAAACAATTCTCCATGTGACAGGAGCCCAGAAAAAAACAGGGGTAGCAATCTTATTTTCAGACAAAGTAAATTTCAAACCAAAACTGAATCTAGCATTATTGATGTAGGATGGTACTGTATCATACCTCTATGAATGTAAAATATCTAGTACCTGCTTTATGATACATAGTAGGGACCGTGCTTTATAAGAGCTACATTTAATGATATTAATCTAGAATGTTTTCTTTCCAGATGATGATTAAGAGGCTAATAAAAAAAATGGTGCCAGGTACCACAACAGCAACAGAACTTTGCTGTTTTCTGGATATTATTCTTTTCTTTGTTTTTTTGTTTTTGTTTTTGTTTTTTTTAAATGGAATTGCTGAATGTCTATAATTTTTTTCAGATGACTGCAGAACCTGGAAAAGCTGTTGCTGCTATTGATGCATAACATACTGCTATTAATAGTCTTTTTATATAAATATAAATATATATATATATATATATACATATCTATCTAACTATCTATATATATAAATTGAATTTTGGGAAACTTCAACGGTGCTGTCATGCTGTCAACTTTGGAAAAAGTCATCCCAATTTACTGTGTTGAGTTGGCATTGTACAGAAGTGGACAACCATATTGGTCTAGAAATGTTAATTTATTTTTTTTTTCCTTGTGTACGGGGGTAACACATCATACTGAATATGTAAGGTCATATCTACGTGGGTTTGATTACAGAAACTAATAAAGTATTCTCTAAATAATGAAGAAAAGAATAAGATAAGACTATAAGAGCGAGAAGCAATTTAAATATGTTCAGGGACCATTTTCACCTCCAGAATTAAGGGTTATTTAAATCCTACATCATTGCCTTTTCTCTTTTACTTTCCTTTTTAGTTTTATTTTAGGGTTACCTATTTTTAATGTTCATACAGAGATTTCTTTAACTGAAATACCGAATAGTTTCTTTGGTGTGAAAAACTATAATAGTACACAAGATCCTAATGAGATAATTAATAATGTGAAATAGGAAGTAAAGGGCTAAAGGTGTAGGGAAAGTGGGAAGGGTGGAGGAAAGGTAATAAGGGAGAGGAAAAAAATATGAGAAACTGAAAAAATGTAAATAAAGTGTTTGTAAATGGGGAGGGGAGGAGAGGGTGAAGGGAGGGCAGGGACAAGGGCAAAAATGAGAATCAAGACCTATTATGTAAAGGTACAGAATCCCAATGATGAATGTAATTGCATTGTATGCCTAGATTGTACCAATAAACTCAATAAAAAGAAAAAAAAAAGCAAGCACAGTTTTCACTATGCTTCTCCTGTTTAAAATGCAGTTTTTCCCAGGGAAACAGCTGCTTTTGCAGATTACCCATTGAAACTAATGCGGTTAGTTTCCTCGATGTGAAATACCCCACAGAGCAAGGGGCTGTAACTCTGTTATTTTACCAGTGAAGTCCACTTCTCATATGGAGTGAAACTGTAAAAAAAAAAAGCAAGCACAGTTTTCACTATGCTTCTCCTGTTTAAAATGCAGTTTTTCCCAGGGAAACAGCTGCTTTTGCAGATTACCCATTGAAACTAATGCGGTTAGTTTCCTCGATGTGAAATACCCCACAGAGCAAGGGGCTGTAACTCTGTTATTTTACCAGTGAAGTCCACTTCTCATATGGAGTGAAACTGTATTCCTTCTTGATTGTAGGTCTCTCCCTGGCAGAGATAGAGCCTCTTTACTGAGAGGCTTCTGGAAAGCTTTGCCCTGAGGTATAAGAGATAGCTTTGCAGCTCTGAGTCCCCCAAAGCATCTAGAACTCTGGAATCTTGGTGATAAGTTCTGTTTGAGCTTAGAAAGCAAGTGCATATTTGGGAGTGATTGTGCAGTTTAAACTGCAGTTTTTCCAGGGAAACAGCTTCTTTGCTGTTTAGTCCATTGAAACCAAAGCGGATAGTTTCCTGAATGTGAAGAAGTCCAAAGAGCAAGGGGCTGCAAACCTGTCAGTTTACCAGTGAAGTCCACTTCTCATATGGAGTGAAACTATATTCCTTCTTGTTTGTAGGTCTCTTCCTGGCAGGGATTGATGCACTGCTGTGAGAGGCTTGTAGCCAGAAAATCCCTTAGGCCTAAGAGAGTGCTTGGTAGTTCTGACTCCTGCAAGCACCTGGACCTCTGTAAATTGGGTGATAAATTCAAGTTGATGTTAGAAAGCAAACGCACTTTTCAGAGTGCTTCTGCTGTTTAAACTGCACTTTTTCTGGGAAGCAGATTCTTTCACTGGTTACTCCATTGAAACTAAAGCAGTTTGTATCCTAAAGGTGAAGTGACTCCACAGAACAAGGGCCTGCAACTCTGTCAGTTTACCAGTGCAGTCCACTTCTCATATGGAGTGCAAATGTATTCCTTCTGATTTTTAGGTCTCTTCCTGGCAGAGATTGAGGCACTGTTGTGAGAGGCTTGTAGCCAGAAAAGCCCTTAGCCCTAAGAGAGTGCTTAGCAGTTCTGACCCCCCCAAGCACATGGACCTCTCAAAACTTGGTGATAGGTTCACATTGAGGTTAGAAACAAACACACTTTTCAGAGTGATTCTGCGGTTTAAACTGCAGTTTTCCCAGGAAGCCCTTTCTTTCTCTGGTTACCTCTTTTAAACCAAAGTGGTTTCTTTGCTGAACCTGAAGTACTCCACAGAGCAAGGGGCTGCAACTCTGTCAGAGTACCAATGAAGTCCACTTCTCCTATGGGTGGAAACTTCAAAGAAGGGGAGTACCACACATGTAATTAGTACTAAGTAGAAGCTGGTGCAACTCTTCCTATTTACCAGTAAACTCCATTTCACAATGGGAGCCAAATGGATTACTTCTTGTTTGTATCTCTCTGTATGTGAGACTTATAAGCACACATCTCAGATACTGGCATGAAGAAGGCAGTTAGGCCATAGAGATTGCTCAGCAGTTCTTACTCTCAAGAATGTCCTGGAGATCTGTAAACTTTGTTATAAATAAAAGCTGTTGTTAGAAAGCAAAAACACTTTGCAGAATCCTTTGTATTTTGAACTGCAGTTTTTCTGGTAACATTATCCAGAGCACTTTTCCCCATTGAAGTTAGTAGTGGGAAGTACAAAATGTGTAGTTACTCCTCAGAGCAAGCAGCTTCAACTATGCCAGTTTACCTGTAAACTCCACTTATGAAAGGGAGCCAAAGTGTATACCTTGTTGTCTGTAGCTCTCAGGATAGAAGAGTTATAAGAACATATCTCAGAGGTTTGTGTCAGGAAAGGCAGTGAGGCAATATACTTCTTACTCAGTACTTCTTACTCCCAAAAAGAGCTTGGATGTCTGTAAATTTTGTCATAAGTAAAGTTGATATTACAAGGCAAATACATTTTGCTGAATTTTTCTGTGGTTTCAACTGTAGTTTTGCCAGCAACATTTATCCTATGCACTTTTCCACATTTAAGTCAAAAGAGGGGTGTACAAAATGTAGATTTCTCCTCAGTCAAAGCAGTTGCAACTCTGCAAGTTTACCAGTAAACTCCATTTGTGAAAGGGATAAAAAGCATTTTCCTTCTTGTATGTAGCTCTCTGCATGGTAAAATGAGAAACACATTTCTCAGAGGCTGGTATGAGCCAAGGCATTTAAGCCTAAGAGAGAGCTCAGCAGTTCAGACTGCAAAAAAGGGCTGGAGATCTGTAAACTTTGTGATAAGTGCAAGTTGATGTTAGAAAGAAAATACAATTTGCAGAGTCCTTCTGTGGTTTGAACTGCAGTTTTGCTGGCAACATTTATCCTGAGCAATTGCCCCATTGAAGTCAAAGAGGGGAATAAAAAATGTGTAGTTTCTCCTCAAGGTAAGCAGCTGTAACTCTGCCAGTTTACCAGTAAATTCACCTTCAGAAAGGGAGTACAACTGTATTCCTTTTTATTTCTAGCTCTCTGCATGGCAGAGTTATAAGCACATATCTACGAGACTTCTACCAGTAAAGTCAGTTTGGTGTCCATTGTGCCCTACAACTCTGAGGCCCAAAAAGAGCTTGGAGATCTATAAATTTTGTGATGAGTAGAACTTGAGGATAGAAAACAAACACGCTTTTCAGAAGAGTTCTGTGGTGAACTGCAGCTTTGTTGGCCAAATTACTCCTGAGCATTTTCTCCATTGAGTTCAATGGAGGGGAGTACAAAACATGCATTTACTCCTCAGGGAAAGCAGCAGCCACTCCCATTGTACCAGTAAACTGAACTTCAGAAATGGAGCACAACTTTATTTATTCTTGTTTCTAGCTCTTTGCTTGGCAGAGTTATAAGCACATATCTATGAGGCTTGTACCACTATAGGCAGTTTGTCATAAAGTATGCCTGAAGTTCTGGGGCCCAAGAAGGGCTTGGAGATCTATAAACTTGGTAACATAAAACTTGAAGTTAGAAAGCAAACACACTTTTCAGAATAGTTCTTCAATGAACTGCAGTTTTGCTGGAAATATCTCTCCTGAGCCTTTTCCTCCTTGAAGTCAATGGATGGGAGGACAATACATGCAGTTACTCCTCAGGGAAAGCAGCTCCAACTCTTGTAGTTTACTGGTAAACTAAATTTCAGAAATGTAGCACAACTGTATTCACTCTTGTGTCTAGCTGTCTGCATGGCAGAGTTATAAGTACATATCTAAGAGGCTTGTACCAGTAAAATCAGTTTACTGTCCAGTGTGTCCTGCAATTCTGAGGCCCAAAAAGAGTTTGGAGATCTACAAACCTTGCAATAAGTATAACTTGAAGTTAGAAAGTAAACACACTTTTCAGAAGAGGTCTGCAGTTTCTAATACAGTTTTGCTGACAACATTTCTACTGAGGGCTTTTCTCATTGAAGTTAGTAGAGTTGAGGACTTAATGTGCCTTTACTCCTCAGGGAAAGGAGCTGCAACTCTGACAGTTTACCAGTAAACTCACTTTTAGAAGGGGAGAACAACTATATTCCTTCTTGTTGCTAGCTCTCTGCATAGAAGAGTAACAAATACATATCTAACAGGCTTCTACCAAGAAAGGCAGATGGGCAAACAGAGCAGCCTGTAGTTCTGAGACCCAAAGAGGGCTTGGAGATCTATATACTTTCTGATAAATTAAACTTGAGGCTAGAAAGAAAACACACATTTCAGAATAACTGTGCAGTTTGAACTGCAGTTTTTCTGGCAACATTTCTCCTCAGGGCTTTTCCCCATTGAAGTCAATGGAGGTGAGATCAAAATGTGAAGTAACTGCTCAGTGAAAGCACCTGCCACTCTGCCAGTGTAGCAGTAAACTCAACTACAGAAGGGGGGCCAAACTGTATCCCTTCTTGTTTCTACCTCTCTGCATGGCAGAGTTATAACCACATATCTAAGAAACTTGTACCAGAAAAAGCAGTTTGGAGTCAGTGTAGCAAGCAGTTCTGAGGCCCACAAAGGGCTTGGAGATCTATAAACTTTGTTATAAGCTCTGCATGGCAGGATTATAAGCACATATGTAATAGTCTTGTTCCAGGAAAGAGATTGGTGTAAAAAGTGCCCTGCAGTTCTGAGGCTGAAAAGGGCTTGGAGATCTATATACTTTCTGAGAAGTAGAACTTGGGGTTAGAAATCAAACACACTTTTCAGAATAGTTGTGCAGTGAACTTCAGTTTTGCCTGAAATATTTCTCCTGAGCCTTTGAAGTCAATGGAGGGGAGAATTAAATGTATATTGACTCCTCAGGAAAAGCACCTGCAACTCTGGCAGTTTGCCAGTAAACTCATGTTCAGAATGGGAGCAAAACTACATTCCTTCTTGTTTATAGCTCTGTGCATGGCAGTCATAAGCACATATATAAGAGGCTCATACTATTAAAGGGAGTTTGGTATAGAGAAAGCCCATTTGTTCTGCAGTCCAAAAAGGGATTGGTGATCTATAAATTTTGTGATAAATAAAACTTGAAAGTAGAAAGCAAACATACTTTTCAGAAGAGTTTTGAAGTTTGAACTGCAGTTTTACCAGCAACATTTTTCCTGAAGGCTTTTCCCCATTGGAGTCAATGGAAGGAAGGACAAAAAGGACAGTTGCTCCTTAGGGAAGCAACTGCAACTCCTCCAGTTTACCAGAGAACTCCCTTCATAAAGGGAGAACAACTGCATATCTTCTTATTTCTAGCTCTCTGCATGGCAGAGTTATAAACACATATCTCAGTGGCTTGTACCAGAAATGGCAGATTGGCGAACAGAGTGCCCTGCAGGTGTGAGGCCTAAAAAGAGCTTGGAGATCTATAAACATGGTGATAAGCAGAACTTGAAGTTAGAAAGCAAGCATACTTTTCAGAATAGTTGTGCAATGTGCACTGAAGTTTTACTGGCAAAATTTTCTTGAGGGCTTTTAACCATTTAAGTCAAAGTGGAGGAAAAAAATGTGTGGTTACTCCTCAGGGAAAGCCACTACAACTCTGCCAGTTTTCCAGTAAACAAAACTTCAGAAAGGGAGCACAACTGTATTCCTTCTTGTTTCTAGCTCTCTTTATGGCAGAGTTGTAAGCACATACCTATGAGGCTTTTTCCAGTAAAGGCAGTTTAGTGTGCAGATTGCCCTGCAGTTCATCCAAAAAAGGGCTTGGAGATCAATAAACATTGTGATAAGTAGAACTTGAGGTTAGAAAGCAAACACAGTTTTCAGAAGATTTCTGCAGTGAACTGGAGTTTTCCAGCAATATTTCTCCTGAACATTTTTGTGGTTGAAGTCATCAGAGGGGAAGGACAAAATGTGCAGTTACTCCTCAGGGAAAGCAGCTCCAACTCTGCCAGTTTACTGGTAAACACCTTCAGAAAGGGAGCAAAAGTGTATTGCTTTTTTATTCTAGCTCTTTGCATGGCAGAGTTACAAGCACATATCTAAGAGTCTTGTACAGGAAAGGCAGATGGGTGTATAAGGTGCCCTGCAGTTCTGAGACCTAAAAAGGGCTTTGAAATCTATAAATTTTGTGATACATAAAACTTGAGGTTAGAAAGCAAACAAAGTTTTCAGAATATTTGTTCAGGTTTAACTGCTGTTTTGTCAGCAACATTTATCCTGAAGGCTTTTCCCCTTTTAAGTCAATGGAGGGGAGGACCAAACATGCAGTTACTCCTCAGGGAAAGGAGCTACAACTCTACCAGTTTACCTATAATCTCACATTCATAAAGGCAACTCAACTGCATTCCTTCTTGTTCCTAGCTTTTGCATGGCAGAGTTCTAAGCACATATCTAAGGGGCTTGTACTAGGAAAGGCAGTTTGGTGTACAGAATGCCCTTGTGTTATGCAGCCCAGAAAGGGCTTATAGGTCTATAAACTTTGTTGTAAGTAGATCTTGAAGTAAGAAAGAAAACAAGATTTTCAGAAGAGTTCTGCAGCAAACTGCAGTTTTCCTGGCAATATTTTTCCTGAGCCTTTTCCCCATTGAAGCCAGTGGAAGGGAGGACAAAATGTGCAGTTATTCCTCAAGTAAAGCAGCTGAAACTCTGCCAGATTTCTGGTAAACTTACCTTCAAGAAGGGAGCACAACTGTATTCCTTCTTGTTTCTAGCTGTCTGCATTGAAGAGTTATAGGCACTTATCTAAGAGTCTTGTGCTAGGAAATGCAGTTTGGCATACAGATTCCCCTGCAGTTCTGAGACCCAAAAGGGCTGGGAGAGCTATAATATTTGTGATATTTAGAACTTGAAGTAAGAAAGCAAACACAGTTTTCAGAATGTTTGTACACCTTGAACTGCAGTTTTGCCAGCCCCTTTTCTCCTGAGGTCTTCTCCCCATTGAAGTCAATAGAGAGGAGTCCAAAAGTGCAGTTACTCCTCAGTGAATGCAGCCTCAACTCTGCCTGTTTACCAGTGAAATCAGCTTCAGAAAGAGAATACAACAGTATTCATTCTTCTTTCTAGCTCTCTCTATGGCATTGTTATAAGAGCATATGTAAGTTATTTGTACCAGGAAAGGCCATTTGGCATAGAGATTGGGCTGCATTTCTGAGGCCCAGAAGGGGCTTTGAGATCTATAAACTTTGTGATAAGTAGAACTTGAGGTTAGAAAGCAAATACACTTTTCAGAATATTTGTTCAGTTTGAACAGCAGTTTTGCCAGCTACATACATATTTCCTGAGGCCTTTTCCCTACTCAAGTTAGTGGAGTGGAAGCAAAAAGTGCAGTTACTCCTCATCAAAAACAGCTGTAACTCTGCCAATTTACCAGTAAACTCAACTTCAGGAAGTATTCTTTCTAGCTCTCTGCATGGCAAAGTTATAAGGACATATCTAAGATGTTTGTATAAGGGAAGGCAGTTGGTATACAGAGACCCCTACAGTTCTGAGGCCCAAAAAGGGCTTGGTGATCTATACACTTTGTGATAAGTAGAACTTGAAGTTAGAAAGCAAACACAATTTTCAGAAGAGTTCAGCGGTTTGAACTGCAGTTTTGCTGACAACTTTTCTTCTGAGGTCTTTTCCACTTTGAAGTCAATGGAGGAGAGGAGAAAACCTGCAGTTACTCCTCAGCAAAAGCAGCTGCAACTCTGCCAATGCACAAGTAAACTCACCTTCAGAAAAGGAGCACAACTACAATTTTTCTTGTTTCTAGGTCTCTGCATGGCAGAGTCATAAGAACATATCAAAGAATCTTGTACAAGGAAAGACAGATTGGTGTAGGTATTGCCCTGCAGTTCCGAAGCCTAAAACAGGCTTGGAGATCTATAAACTTTTTGATAAGTAGAACTTGGGCTTAGAAAGCAAATACACTTTTCAGAATACTTGTGCAGTTTGAACTGCAGTTTTGATGGCAAAATTTCTCCTGAGGGTTTTTCCCCATTTTAGTCAAAGGAGTGTTGACAAAACCTGCAGTTACTCCTCAGAGCAAGCAGCTGTAACTCTGCCAGTTTACCATTTAACTCAACATCAGAAAGGGAGAACAAATGTTTTCCTTCTTCTTTCTAACTCTCTGCATGGCAATGTTGTAAGAACACTATGAGGCTTGTACCTGGAATGATATTTTGGCATAGAGATTGCCATATAGTTTGGGGGCCTTAAAATGGCTTGGAGATCTATAAACTTGGTGATAAGTAGAACTGGAGGTTAGAAAGCAAGTGCACTTTTAAGAATATTTGTTTTCTCAAGTTCAATCTTCAGTAAAAAAAAAAAAAGAATATTTGTGCATGCAGTTTGAACTGCAGTTTCACCAGCAACATTTCTTCTGAGGGATTTTAACCATTTAAATCAAAGTGGGGGACAAAAGAATGTGCTGTTACTCCTCAGGGAAAGCAGCTGCAACTCCTACAGTTATCCAGTAAACACAACTTTGGAAAGGGATCACAACTGTATTCCTTCTTGTTTCTAGCTCTCTGCATGGCTGAGTTGTAAACAAATATCTTGTACAAAGAAAAATGCAGTTTGCCACACAGAGTACCTTGCATGACAGAATTATAATCATATATCTAAGAGGATTTTGCCATGGAATGCAGTTTGGCATAGAGAGTGCCCTGCAGTTTTGAGGCCTAAAAAGTCTTGGCAATCTATAAACTTTTTGCTAAGTAGAACTTTGGTTAGAAATCAAAAACAATTTTCAAAATAGAAGTGCTGTTTGAAATGCAGTTTTGGCAGCAACTTTTCTCCTGAGGGCCTTCAACCATTTAAGTAACTGGGGGGGATGAGAAAATGTGCAGTTACTCCTCAGGGACAGGAGCTGCAACTGTGCAAGTTTACCAGTAAACTCAACTTCAGAAGGGAAGATAATTATATTCCTTTGATTGAGCTCTCTGCATGGCAGAATTATAAGCACATATTGAAGAGGTTTGTACCATGAAAGGCAGTTTGGTATGGAGAACACCCTGCAGATCTGAAGCCTAAAAAGGGTTTGGAGATTTATAAACTTTGTGATAAGTAGAATTTGGCATTAGAAAGTAAACACACTTTTCAGAAGAGTTCTGCAGGTTGAACTGCAATTTTTCTGGCAACGTATCTCCTGAGGGCTTTTCCCCATTGAAGTCAATGCAGGGGACAATAAAACAGACAGTTACTTGTCTGGGAAAACACTGCAACTCTGTCAGTTTACCAGCAAACTCCACTTCTGAAAGAGAGCACAACTGTCTTCCTTCTTGCTTCTAGCTCTCTGTATGCCATAGTTATAAGCATATATCTAAGTGGCTTGTAACAGGAAAGGCACTTTGCAGTAGAGAGTGCCCTATAGTTCTGAGGCCTAAAATGGGCTAGGATATCTGTAAAGTTGTTGATAAGAAGAAATTGAGGTTAGAAAGCAAACACACTTTTCAGAAGTGTCCTGCAGTTTGAATTGCATGTTTGCCAGCAACATTTCTCCTTACAGCTATTCCCCTTTGAAGTAAATGGATGGGAGGACATACATATCTAAGAGGCTTGTAACAAGAACAGCAGTTAGGTAAAGAAAGTTCCCTGCAGTTCTGAGGCCTTAAAATGGCTATAAACTTGTTAAGTAGAACTTGAGGTTAGAAAACAAACACACTTTTCACATGAGTTCTGAAGTTTGAGCTGCAGTTTTTCCAGCAACATTTCTTCTGAGGGCTTTTAATCATTTAGGTCGATGGTGGTGGTGGTGGGGGTGACACAATGTTTAGTTACTCTTCAGAGAGAGCAGCCACAACTGTGTCAATTTACCAGTTAAACTCAACTTCAGAAAGGGAACACAGCTGTAATCCTTCTTGTATGGAGCTCTCTGCATGGTAGAATTATAAGCACATATCTAAGAGGCTTGTACCATGAAAGGCATGTTAGCCTTGAAACTGCCCTGCAATTCTGAGGACTAAAAAGAGCTTGGAGATCTACAAACCCAGTGATAAGTAGAACTTGAGCTTAGAAAGCAAACACACTTTTCAGAATAGTTGTGCAGTTTGAACTGCAGTTTTCCAGCAACATTTCTCCTGTGGTCTTTTCCCCTTTGAAGTTAATGGAGGGGAGGACAAAACATACAATTACTCCTCAGAGAAAGCAGCTGCAACTCTGCCAGTTTGCCAGTAAACTCCACTTCAGAAAGGGAGCAAAACTGTATTCCTTCTTGTTTCTAGCTCTCTGCATGGCAGAGTTAAAAGCACATATCTAAGTGGATAATACCTGGAAAGCAGTTTGGTGTAGAGAATGCCTGGCAGTTCTGAGGCCAAAAAAGGCCTTGAAGATCTATAAACTTTATGATTAGTAGAGCATGAGGTTATAAAGCAAATACACTTTTTAGAAAATTTCTGCAGTTTGAACTGTGTTTTTGCTGGCAACATTTCTCCTGGTGTACAAATCCAGCAAAGGCTAATTCATGGTCTGTCTGTAGCATCAGTGAATGAGTTTCATCATATCCATTCCTGTATAATTCTTTGGATGCCCTTTTAAGGCATTTTGTATTTCTGGAAGTGCAGGGTTGTTTGTTTGTTTGTTTTCTATTTTTGGGGGGAGAGGTGGAGCTCTTCTGGACCTTTTTAATCTGTAGAATTCATCTCTGAGGCCCATGCCTAACAGTTGACTGATACCTAATATTAATATGAAAAACTACTTTTTGTAGCCAGCTTGTTTTCTAAGGCCAAGCTATATACAATTTTAAAGGGTACATTGTCCCTGTTTTTAGTTATTACAATTGCCAGTACTTTTAGTCACAGTGGAACTGTTTAGCAATATATGAATTTTATCTGAAATACACACACACACACACACACACACACACACACACATTCCACAATCAATTATGGTACCAGGGTTTCTATAACTTTTTTTTTGGACAGGCATCAGAAATAAGTGTGAGGGGATGTCCCTCTGGTCCCATTTATCAGTTTTGAAGGTTATATATTGCTATCAAACTTATCATCTTTATGCTTATAAACTCTTAATTCAAAATCTAAATATCTCATAACAATTTGACACAATAAAAGAGTCCATAATACCTTGATTGTAGTCCTCATTCTTTAGCTGTGCATAAACTCACCAGCTTCTGGTGTGGTGAAAGCAGGGCCTTGAGTGTGATGGGGTTGTAGTCCATGGAATTCTCTTGATAAATGCGCTTCATTCTAGAGTGGTAAATCCATATCTAGACCTCAGCCATCTTGAAAGCTGTGGGAATAACCATAAGTGACTCATATTGCCTTTCCCATATAAGTTGTAAAGGGGTCTTTTTCCAATTTTTAGAATACACTCAGTCCCCCAATTTTATAAGATGGGCATGGGTTAGCACAGGAAGGCCCTCTTTATTTTTAGTTTGTAACTGAATATTTTGGAACACTATTCCCAAATCTAACAGCTGTAATTCCATACTGGATGAACCTAACTGAGATAAATTTCCCATAAAGTCTCTTAAAATACATGGTAGCCTCCCAAACAAGGCCTTATATGGGGAGAATCCAGTATAACCTGTGGTGTTTCTTATTTTAAGGATGGCTAAAGTGAGCAAAATGACCCATGACCACAGTGCTGCCTGACAATATTTATATTAAGAGTTAATACACTCTTAATAGTATGGTTCATTTTTTCTATCTTGCCATAACTCTGGGGCTGATAAGCAGTGTGTAAGTACTATTTTATATGTAATAATTTAGCTACATCTTCTTCAATCACTGCCACAAATGCTGACCCATTGTCATCACCTACAGAGAGAGGTAGAACAAACCTCGAAATTATCTCTTTCAATAAAACTTGCATACCTCTAGCTGCCTGCCTGCCTGAGATCACCCAGCGGGTGCACGACCTCCCGGACTGCGAGACACACACCCAGCAAGGACCCAAAGACCCCAGAGGGGGTCTCTTCAGCTGCCTGCCTGCCTGAGATCACCCAGCAGGTGTGCGACCTCCCGGACTGTGTGACAACAGACCCAGTAAGGAAGGTAGATGTGCAGGACCCCTTGAAACACTCCCAAGACCTTCCCCCCAAATTCTCAAACCTCCTCATTGGGCCAGTCCTTAGACCAACTCTGCAGAGGCATAGGTTCTCATGAAGGGGAGTTTTCTGAGCTCCCAACTTTGAACATCTTTAAAGAAAGGGCAAGGGAAACCTGTAATAGAACTGAGTGGAGTTCAACCCTGAGGGTAGGGAAACTCAAGTTAGGCCTTGTGGACTGTGTTCAGTCTCAGTCGTGGGGAACTGCCATTGGCTAGCTGAGACCAGGGGATTTGGTTCTGCATATGGCTGTACATGTGGTATAATATGAGAACAGAGACAGTCTGAAAGAGGCCCTTCAAATTCTTTTTTTTCTCTCTCTCTCTCTCTTTTTTCTTTCCCTCATTCCACCCTAAAATTTCTTTTTTTTTCTGTCCTCTCTCTCCAACTCAGTCTCTTGCTCCACCATATTGTCCCTCATCTCACTTTTTATTCCAGCTCCTGCCCTAACTCAGACTTCTTCTTTTATTATTTTTTGTTTTCAGGAGGGGTTTCTCTTTATGTTCTTTTCTCCAGTCATTTTACCTCACTCATGGCTTTGTACCTTCAAGGGAAGG
>NW_022900925.1:46788-82073 GCF_012274545.1 Fukomys damarensis
GTGTACGCAACAGAATAAAAGATTGCGAAGATAGAATTTCAGATATAGAAGATAGGATCGCAGTCAGTGACCATGAAAAAAGAGGTCTCTTAAAAACAGTGAGGGATCATGAGAAATCTATCCAACAACTCCTAGATGATACAAAGAAAAAATAACATAAGATTCATAGGAATTCATGAAAAAACAGGAGAAAATGCAAATGACATAAAAAAGCTCTTCACAGAATTGATGACAGAAAACTTCCCAAACAGAAGGGAAGAATTAGACATACAGATAAGTGAGGCATATAGAACTCCAACTAGCCATGATCAAAAAAAATCTACATCTAGACATATAATAATCAAGATTCCAGAAATCCAACAGAAACACAAAATACTACAAGCAGTAAGAGAAAAGAAACAAATCACATGCAAAGGGAAGCCCATTAGAATCACAGCAGACTTTTCAACACAAACCCTTAGGTCAAGGAGAGCCTGGAGTGAGGTATTCCAAGTCCTAAAAGAAAAGAATCTCCAACCTAGACTTTTGTATCCTGCAAAACTCTCTTTCAAAATAGATGGGGAAATAAAATACTTCCACGACAAAGAGCACCTGAGAAATTTCATGAACACCAAACCAGCACTGCAAGGAATTCTAAACAATATCCTAGAAAAGGACAACGAAATTCACAATAACATGAGGCCCAACAGACCAAATCAAATAGGCAAGGCAAGAAACTAAAAGGAGATGGGAGAAAAAGTAAAAAGAGTCAACAAATGGACAAAAACATGACAAGAATAAGTCAAAATATATCAGTTGTAACCATCAATGTTAATGGCCTCAATTCACCAATCAAGAGAAACAGATTGGCAGAATGGATTAAGAAGCAAAATCCAACAATATGTTGTATACAAGAAACACACCTAGTGCAAAAGGAAGTCCATAGACTGAAAGTGAAAGGATGGAAAACAATTCTCCATGCGTCAGGAGTCCAGAAAAAAGCAGGGGTAGCAATCTTATTCTCAGATAAAGTAAATTTCAAACCAAAACTCATTAAGAGAGACAAAGAAGGACACTACATCCTTGTAAAGGGAACAATTCAAGAGGAAGAGCTGACAATCATAAACATATATGCACCAAATATAAATGCCCCCAACTATATAAAACAAATATTAAGTAACATGAAAAACCAAATAAGCACTAATACAATTGTAGTGGGGGATTTAAATACCCCACTATCACAAATTGACAGATCTACTAGGCAGAAAATCAACAATGAAATAATAGAACTGAACCAAGCTTTGGAACACATGGACTTAATAGATGTTTATAGAGTATTCCACCCCCAAAAACCAGAATATACATTCTTTTCGGCTGCACATGGATCATTCTCCAAAATAGACCACATACTGGCTCACAAAACAGGTCTAAATAAATGCAAAAAAATTGAAGTCATCCCCTGTTTATTATCAGATCATAGTGCAATCAAACTAGACATCAATAGCACAAGAAACTATAGAAACTTCACAAGCACATGGAAACTGAACAACACTCTCCTAAACAATCAATGGATTACAGAGGAAATTAAAGAAGAAATTAGACAGTTTTTACAAATAAATGAGAATGCCAATACAACATACAGGAATCTTTGGGACACAATGAAAGCAGTTCTACGTGGAAAATTCATAACATTGAATGCCCACACTAGGAAAACAGAGCGGGCTCAAATAAACAACTTAACGATGAAACTTAGACTCCTAGAAAAACAAGAGCAAGAAAAACCCAAAGCTCGAACAAGAGAGGAAATTATAAAGATCCGAGCAGAAATCAATGCAATTGAAATTAAGAAAACGATACAAAAAATAAATGAAACAAAGAGCTGGTTTTTTGAAAGAATAAATAAAATTGACAAACCCTTAGCTAATCTTATCAAAAAAAGGAAAGAAAAGGCTCAGATCCATGCAATTAGGAATGAAAAAGGCGAAGTCACAACAGATCCGAAAGAAATCCAGAGGATCATGAACACCTACTTTGAGAACCTGTACTCTAATAAAATGGAAAACACAGAAGAAATGGACAGATTTCTAGATACTTATGAATTACCAAAGTTGAACGAAGAAGATAAAAACATTTTAAACACCCCAATCACAATCAGTGAAATTGAAAATGTAATTAAAAACTTACCAACAAAGAAAAGCCCAGGCCCTGATGGATTCACTGCTGAATTTTACAAGACATTTAGAGAAGAACTACTACCATTACTCTTCAAACTTTTCAATGAAATTGAAAGAGAAGCTATACTTCCAAATTCATTCCTGGAAGCAAGTATCACTCTGATTCCCAAACCAGAGAAAGATACAACCAAAAAGGAGAACTACAGACCAATCTCCTTAATGAATATAGATGCAAAAATCCTTAATAAGATACTAGCAAACAGAATACAGAGGATTATTAAGAAGATCATCCATCATGACCAAGTCGGATTTATTCCAGAGATGCAAGGGTGGTTCAACATACGAAAGTCAGTGAATGTAATACATTATATTAACAAAGTCAAGGACAAAAACCATATGATCCTCTCAATAGATGCAGAAAAAGCATTTAACAAAACTCAACACCCATTCATGATAAAAACCCTGCAAAAAATTGGAATAGATGGTCTATACCTCAATTTAATAAAGGCTATTTATGAAAAGCCATCAGCCAACATCATATTGAATGGCCAAAAACTGAAAACCTTCATGTTAAAATCAGGAACAAGACAAGGATGCCCACTATCACCACTTCTCTTCAATATAGTTCTGTAAACATTAGCCACAGCAATTAGACAAGAGAAAGAAATTAAAGCAATAAAGATAGAAAAGGAAGAAGTTAAACTATCATTATTTGCTGATGATATGATACTCTACATTGAAGATCCAAAAAACTCCACCAAAAGACTTCTATACTTAATTGACAGATTCAGTAGAGTAGCTGGATGGAAAGTGAACACCCAAAAATCAATAGCCTTCTTATACACAAATAACAGACTCACGGAGAGAGAAATAAGGGAAAAATGCCTTTTACAATAGCATTCAAAAAAATGAAGTATCTAGGAATCAATCTAACAAAAGAAGCAAAAGATGTCTACACTGAAAACTACAGCACTCTGAAAAAAGAAATTGAAGAGGATATTAAAAAATGGAAAGATCTCCCCTGCTCCTGAGTAGGAAGAATCAACATAGTGAAAATGGCCATACTACCAAAACTTATATAACCAAGCCCCTTCCCTGCTCCTTCCCCTCTCTCCTTTGTTCCCTTTCACCGCCAGGGCTCTTTAATAAAGATGTCTCGTACAGCTCTTTCATGTGTGGAGTGATCCTTGGCAGGCACAGGTTTCTTTCATAGGGCAGTTGTAATACAGAATATCACCAGCAGCTTGTGCACTGGAAACCTGTCTGTGAATTACCTCCTGTAATTTGGTCATGAATTGAGTACATGGTTCATTTGAGCCTTATAAAATATGTAAAAATGAGTAGGGGTCTCATCTTCAGGGATAATGGCCCAGGCCTTTCTCATTGTATCAGCCAATTGTGGGAACAACTCTTCAGGGGATGGTACTTGAGCATCCAAGGGGGTATATTGTTCATCTCCCAACAACAAGTCTTCATCTATTTCTGGATGTTGTTCTGCTGATTTTTTTTTTTTTTTAGCTTGTTCAATTATAGAGAGTGCAACTGCATCTCAACATAAAGGAACTGAGCTGGAGATAAGCGGGTCTTTGCCAAATGTCCTACATCATTAAGAATTAATAAGAAGTCAAACAGTTTTTAAGAGCCCCACAGTGAATGGGCTCTGTATTCCACTTTTAGTAATGCTCCGTTTCAGATCTTTTATGATCTTCACGTCAAATGTCATATGGACATTTATTTCTCAGTTGACATCATCGGGATCTGGCTTTGTGCTAACTGGGAAACATATGAGTGACCCACAGGCTTTCCTTCTGGCCACCGCACTTCATATTGTTGATATTTAGATATAGCACTCTGGGCAGGTTTGGACTGTAAAAACCCAGACAGAGGCAGTGGCAAAGGAAGATCTCCCTCCTGAGGATTCTCCTCTGTACAATTCTTTCCAATGGAAGAGAGAGCAGCAGCCAAGGATAATAAATTTTAGCTTTGGAGATCAAAACTGGTACTTTTGATTTATCTGCTGCCAGTATGGGCTGCAGGGGGTCAAGAATTGATCTTCCTACACTCTACAGGCTCAGGAGAAAAAAATTTACCACACCCGGATCTCAACTTAAATTTTCTCCTACCCATTCCCAATTTTCTACAGCCAAAGTGTCTATCTGAGGGAACCATGGATTGAATTTAATAATCTCCTGTAACATCTTAGGCTACTGTCCAGGACACTTACTCCTCACTGTTTTATCAAAATGTGGAATAGATGTGTGTATCTCTGTTACTTGGCCAACATACTCTGCCCCATGCTTTAATCCCAGCTAAGAGCCTTTGTATAGTGGTGAGCACTAATCTCTCTGTCAGACCTCTCCAACCACCTGACTGCATGTACAGCAAGGAAGAGAATAAGACAAGACAAAAGTTTATTGCATAAAGGGTGTCTGGGATGGTCAAAGTTCTTGCAAGGCTCAGACCATTAGGCTCCAGAGTTGCCACTATTTATTGATTACACAAGATTCTAGGGGGCATAAAAGCAGGTATAGGGACCACAGCAGATACGAAACTGACATGAGCTAGCCTTGCAAACAAAGAAACAATGTATTCCTATGAAAAACAGGTCGTGGTTAAAGAGTAACCTCTTTGTTTCCTATAGCTAACCCATTTGTTCTGGAGGAATCATCTCACAAGAGTAACAGTGCCCAGCTATGTTATCTTCCTATCAGAGGCACCAGTGTCAACAACCATTCAGCCTCAACTGTGCCCATTAACATAGGAGCTCTGTTTCCATACGTCAGCTGAAGGATCATCCAGCAAGTCATCTAGGCCTAGGACAGACTCACAATTTAATAAATATCCACTTCAATAATGTTTATAAACCTCAGAGTGCCTTCAAGCAGGTCCCTGGCAGAAAGAGTAATGCAGGTTGTAAAGAAAGGAGTGGGAGAGTTCTAAATGTTTCACTCATAAAAACAAGTCTATGTTAGAAGACTGAATTTCCAGAATGATTCTTCTGTTTGAACTGAGGTCTGCATACTCTTTGGTGTATTGAGCCCCATAGAAGTGAATGGAAGTGATGACCTGAGTTGAGGTTAATAACTGCAAGCAGCTAGAGCACTGAATGTCTGGGTATCACTCTAGAGAGGAAAGGCAATCTGGTGATACACACAGGAGTGTCTGCCTATCTTCATTACAAATTTGTAGATTGCACCTCTATGAGGTTTCTACTATAAAGGATAGTTTGGTCTAGAAAATGCCAACACAGCTCTGTTGAATAGAAAGGGCTTGGAAAATTCCAAGTATTTCACTAATAAGAAAGCTATGTTAGAAGCCTCACTGACACCCCAAAATGGTCCTACTCTTTGAACTAAGGTTTGCACTCTAAGATATTCATTGATATGTTGAGCTCCACAGAAGCAAATGGAAGTGGATAACCAGAAGTGCGGATTGTAATTGCAAGCATTTAGAGCTACCAGTGTTTGGGTTTAAATTGCAGAGTGGGAAGGCAGTCTGGTTCTACTCAGTGCCTATCTGCATTACAGATTTGTAGAGTGCATCTCTATGAGGCTTCTACTGTGAATGGCCATTTAGAATAGAAAGTGCTGTCACTTTCTATTTAGCTCAGTGGTGCCACTGCCTGTCTCACAAGCACAAGGTCCTGAGTTCAATCCCTCATACAAACAAACAAACAAAAAGAATAGAAAGTGCTATGCAGATGTTTCAAAGAAAGGACTTGGAGAGTTCTAAATGTTTCATTAATAACAACTCTGTGTTAGAAGCCTAACTGACTTTCCACAGTGGTTCTGCTATTTGATCTGTGGTTTAAACACTACAATATTCTTTGGTGTTTGAGCCCCATAAAAGGGAATGCAGATTTTAAGTGCAATGAGCTAAAACTTCCTGTGTGTGGGTATAAACACCAGAGTGGAAGACAATCTAGATGTTCTCACTGCAGTGTCTGCCTATTTCCACTACAGATTGGGAGAGTACACCTCTCTGAGGCATGTGTGTGTGTGTGTGTGTGTGTGTGTGTGTGTGTGTGTGTGTGTGAATGGCAGTTTGACTTACAAAGTGCCATGCGCCTGTTGCAACAAAAGGGCTTGGAGAGTTCTAAATATTTGACTAATAACAACTCTAATAGAAGTCTGACTTTTCAGAATGGTTCTGCTGTTTGAGATGAGTGTTGCATACTCAGATATTCATTGGTGTATTGCACCCCATAAATGTGAATCTAAGTGAATGACCTGACATTTAGTTACTGCAAGAAGCTAGAGCGTCCAGTGTGTGGGAATAAACTCTGTATATGTAGTGCAGTCTGGCTGTACTCATTGGAGTATTTGTCTATCTGCATTACAGAATTTGAGATTATACCTTTATGATATGTCTAGTGTGAATGGCCGTTTGGCATAGAGAGTGCCCTGCAGCTCTGTTCTAAAAAAAACATGTTGGAGAGTTCCAAATATTTCCCTTATAAAAACTCTCTGTAAGAAGCCTAAGTGACTTTCCCGAATGGTTCTGCTCTTCGAACTAAGGTTTGCACACTAAGATATTCAGTGGTGTACTATGGCCCACAGAAGTGAATGGAAGTGGATAACCTGAGGTGCAGATTGTAATTGCAAGGAGCTATATAGCTCTGTGTCTGGGAATAATCTCCAGAATAGGAGAGCAGTCCGGTTGTACTCACTGGAATGTCTGCCTCTCTGCATTACAGATTTACAGAATGCACCTGTATAAGATTTCAGTTGTCAAATGGCAGTTTGCCCTAGAAAGTGCCATGCAACTATTTTGCAAAGGAAGGGTTGGGAGAGTTCTAAATATTTCATTAATAACAAATCCAACAGAAGCCTGTTCTCAAAAACAGTTCTGAGGTTTGAACTGAGGTTTGAATATTAACATATTCATTGGTGTTTGGAGCCTCATAAAAGTGAATGAAAGTGGATAACCTGAGGTACAGTTGGTAACTGCCAGCAGCTAAACTCCTCAGTGTTGAGTATAAACTTCAAAGAAGAAAGGCATCTAGCTGTATCCAGAGCCATTTCAAGAATGGTTCTTCTGTTTGAAGTATAGATTGCACAGTAAGATATTTATTGGTGTATTGAGCCTAGGAGAAGTGAATATAAGTGGATGACATGAGGTACAGTTTATAAATGCAAGGAGCTAGAGCTCCCAGTTTGTACGTATAAACTCCAGAGAGGAAAGGCACCCTGGCTATACTCCTTGGAATGTCTGCCTATCTGCATTACAGATCTGGACAGTGTACCTTTATGAGGCTTCTATTGTTAATGGCATTTTGGCCTGGAAAGTGCCATGCAGCTGTGATTCAAAGAAAGAGCTTGAAAAGTTCTATATGTTTCACTAACAACAACTCTATGTTAGAACCCTAATGGACTTTCCAGAATGTTCTACCATTTGAAGTGAGGTTTGCACACTGAGATATTCATTAGTGGTGTATTGAGCCTTATAGTAATGAATGGAAGTAGATAATCTCTGGTGTAGATTGTAACTGCAAGGAGCTAGAGCTCCCAGTGTGAGGGTATAAATTCCAGAAAGGGAAGGTAGTATAGCTGTACTCACTGGAGTGTTTGCCTATCTACATTACAGATTTGTAGAATGCAGTTCTAAGAGGCTTCTAACAGCGGTTAGTAAAGATGAACTCCTGTGACATTTAGAAGCAGCACAACTGCTTCCAAGGTATTTCCCTTCAAGTCAGAGAGTTTGGACTCACAAGCAAGATGAAGTCTGTACCCCAGTTCCTATTTATCCCTTTTGCAGCTGTTCTTGTGTAGAAACAGCCTTCAAGAACCTGCTCAGTGGCCTTGGAGATGAGTAGGATGGAGAGAAGGGCTGGGAATTCCCCAAGCCTGGGGTAGGTAAGTTGGGAAAACCATCCATGAGAATGCCAGTCCTATGCCAGGGTACATAGCTGTACCACTCAATGTTCAGCTTCGGTTAGCTGATGTGGAAAAGATGTAAGCTGCAGAAAAGGCTTTAGAAATTCAATGTGGGCCATACATGAGAGCTGCTTAGATGCAATTAAATATGTCAATTGTATACAGTTTCCATTTTATCGTTCTGTTTATTTGGACACAAACTTTTCAATGAAATATCTTATTTTAATTCCCTGAAATTCAAATTACATAATCCTCCATTTTTGAATGACCCAATCTTCTACATCTATCACCTGAAGTGGCATCCTCATGATTATCTTTCACATCACCAAATGGCACACAGGTCATATTGCACACTGTCTTTGAAGGTGATGTTTCTATATCAATTTGATCTGAGACTGGTTCCCACTTTCCACATTATCCAATATTCCTAAGGATAAAAAAATAAAAGAATTATTTTGCATGTGTCTACATTGTAAGAATATTAACTTCTCATCTTTTGTATCAATTTTAAGTAATTCAATGTTAGTGAAATTTAAACAAAGCCCTAAAACATTATGAACAATTAGCACACTAAAAATAGAGAAAATCAGAGTGGCTAAAACCATTTAATCTCAGCTAGATGATACTTGATGAAATACAACAGCAAAGAAATGACTCAGTGTGTTCAAGAAAAAAAATCCCAGCACTTTAAACAATTAATTTTCCTGCCCCAACTCTCAAAATAGTTAATCTCCTAAGATATTATATCCTTACCTAGGGAACAGATGTCATAAGTTTCCCTCAGCGAGTAAGCAGGACAATACATTTTAAAGTCAGTCAAGAAGAATCTCCTTTATAACCAACAAACAAAAAAACTCTTTGTATTTAAAAGGTCACATTGCTACAATGATGTTCTAGTTCTTTCAGAAGGGAAAAGATTCTTTACCTGTATTTACTCTCTGACGTTAGGCTTTTGAGAGTACTTAGACCTATAGAACAGTGTAGGGGCAAGATGTCAGAAGTGTCAGAAGCCAGATATGATGGTGTTTGCCTATAATCCCAACACTCTGGAAGGCTGAGGCAAGAGTCAAAGTTCGAGATCAGCCTGGGAAATCTGACCATTAATCAAAGCCCTGTCTCCAAATTTTTTTAAAAAACTGTTTAAAAATGAGAAGAGGCTGGGCATATAATTTATTGGAAAGGCTGGAGGTTCAATACCCAATATTGCAAGGGAAAAAAAAAACAGTGTTGGAAAGGAAAAGAACTGAAAAGGCAACTTTTTCCATTAAAAAGCAACTTGGCTGTTTATTCATTCAAAATACTAAGGTCAAATAAAATTTTAAATTGTAGCTGAGTGTGGTAGCACAAGCCTGCAATTCCAGCACTCAAGAGGCTGAGGCAAGAGAATTACTGTGAGTTTGAGACCAGCCTGGGCTACATAGTGATTTCCAGGTCATTCTCAACTACAGAGTAAGACCCTGTCTCAAAAAAAAATATTTTTAAATTGCTCTAGTGTAAATTAGTCCTCAAACTGGATGTATTCAATCATTAAAATAATTTAATTAGAAATGTTTTTATATATTGTCATACATTTAGAGTTCTGAGGATTTTGTTTTTTGTTTTGTGTTTTGCTTTGTTATTTTTTCCCCAGAAGGATTTGTCAACATACACTGAGGTTGTAAGAAATAATGCAGGTACCTTAAATTAAAAAATATTTTTTAAGAAGTTGCCCCCAAATCACACACTTGACATTACTCACACAGGTTTTCAGAGCCAGGCACTATATATCCCCATGTCTAATTGCCCACCACTTCACAGCTTTCAGAAAACTATCTTTCCCTATAAAGATTATATTGTCCTGAGATACTGTCAATGGAAGTTCCCAAAAGAAAGTAACATCAAGAATACAGTCAGTGCTTCAGGGATGGTGGTTCTGCCACCTGCCTCACAAGCACAAGGTCACAAATTCAATCCCCAGTACCAAAAAAAACAAAAAAAACACTGATTCAAAAGAAAATAAAACAAAATATCCCCCTACATGCCAGGTGCAGAAATAGCACACCTGTAATCCAAGATACTCAGGAGGCAAGAGGATCACTTGAATGCAGGAGTTTGAAGTTAGCCTATACAACACAGCAAGACTTTGTCTCGAGGTAGGTGTGGGAAAACTATGCCCCTTTCATTAAAAGTACCAAGTATATCACACCTCAAACAGGCTTCTTTGGCAAATGGAGTATTTTGAGCTAAAGATCACTAAAAATAGCATGAAAATCTCTAAAAAGAGGGTACAAACTTCGTTTTGTAAACCAAATTGACATTTATAAAGGCAATTTCCATTTATAAAAACATCTCCTTAGTTTGCACCACGAAGAGGATTCTCAGGCAGATGAGAAGTGCTTGGCTCTTGCCTCCTTTCTCCTCTAATGAAAGAAGGGGGCAGGATTTGGCCAATGGCTGTCTCACCCCTCTCCCTTGATTTCCTTTGCTCCCCCTCACACCCCAGGGTGGACTGGGTCAACTGGCCTCAATGTCCTCATAGTTATATAGCAGCCACAGTACTTCTGCTGCTACCACAGGGGTGCACTTAGCTGTAGTGCTCTTTCCCACTCCAGCAGCTCCAGACATTGCCACCTCTTTGCAGAAGTGACAGACATTACCCATAACATGGCCGAGATGAGTGGGGGATCAGAACTGTTTATTAACATCCCTACCCTCGTCAAACCCCAGTAGAACAGCCACCATGACAGCTGTTTTGACACCCAGTTCCTGCTCCATGAGGTGTCTTCCCTGATATCTTCCCAATTTAAACTGAGAATTAAAACCAAGTTTGGATTAATCAGTAGGCCCAGGTCCAGTTTACCTTTAGACCACAATGGATCAATCAGCAAGCTTGTACTTGGACCACTCACAGGACTCCTGTGGCTATAGAAATAACATTGCTCACCCTGGTAGGGTTGGACTAGGAGGGCTTCTCTGATGCACTAAGCCCTATCCTGCAAAACAGATCCTGTTCAAAAAGAGACTCTCTCTGGTGGTCCGGTACATTTGCTTGTGACTTATTACTCAGGTAGTGTGGGCTCAGAAGGTCCTGTAAATCTCCTTGGGATTCATATAACATGAGTAGTGTGGATAAAGTGATTGCTCTAAAAGAAAGAGCTATAAATTCTAAAAGTTGTTAGTCCTGAACAGCTCCAGAGACTAGCAGCTGATGAAGATTAGGGACAGAGACCAGCATCTGGCAGAGTTGACTGACAGAGTCCAGCACAAGCTGGCATCAGCAGACACCTACCACCACCAGTATCCAAAATGGCATCCCTCACAGAACTGGAGAATGCAATCCTAAAATTCACATGAAACCAGAAGAGATTCAGAATAGCAAAAAGTACAAGAGCAAAGCAGGAGGCATAACAATCCCAGATTTAAAATTATATTACAAAGCTACTGTAATAAAAACAGCATGGTACTGGCACAAAAATAGACATGAGGTTCAATGGAACAGAATATAGGATGCAAAAGTAACACCAAGCACACTCAACTATTTGATCTTTCACAAAGGAGCCTAAATTGTACACTGGAGGAAAGCCTCTTCAATAAATAGGGCTGGAAAATTAGCTATCTATATGCAGAAGATTGAGGCTAGACCCGTATCTCTCACCATATACTAAACTAAAATCAAAATGAAGCAAATAACTAAATATTAAAACAGAAACACTGAAGCTGATGGAAGATAAAATAAGTAAAACTCGAAATTATAAGCATAGACAAGGACTTTCTGAACAGAACCCCAGTGTCACAAGATATAATACCAAGAATCAACAAATGAGACCATATCAAATTTTAGAACTTCTGTACAGCAAAATAAGCAAGCAAGCAACAGAGTAAAAAGACAACCTACAGAGTGGGAAAAAAACTTTTGCCAGCTATTCCTCTGACAGAAGATTCACACCCAAAACATAAAGAACTCAAAAAATTTTGATCCCCTCAAACAAAAGACCCAAACAAAAAATGGACAAGTAAAATGAATAAGTATTTGACAATAGAAATACAAATGGCCAGGGGCCAGGGATTTAGTTCAGTAGTTCTGGCACCTG
Source organism: Fukomys damarensis (assembly GCF_012274545.1). Classification (NCBI taxonomy): domain Eukaryota; kingdom Metazoa; phylum Chordata; class Mammalia; order Rodentia; family Bathyergidae; genus Fukomys; species Fukomys damarensis. The sequence goes on from NW_022900925.1 coordinate 58,888, forward strand.
CTTTGCAAGTGCAAGGACCTAAGTTTGATCCCCAGTACCAGAAAAAAAGAAATACAAATGGCCAATAAGTACATAAAGAAATACTCAATATTCATGGCCATTCAAGAAATATAAACTAAAAAAACACCGAGATACCATCTTTCCACAGAAAGATTGGCCATCATCAAAGAAATCAAGTGATAATAAAGGCTAATGATGCTATGGGGGAAAAAAAGAACCTTTCTACACTGTGGTAGAAACATAAACTAATACAACCATTATAGAGATTCTTCAAAAAATAAGAACTAGGGGCTGGGGATTTAGCTCAGTGGTGCGGCCACCTGCCCCCGCAAGCACAAGATCCCAAATTCAAGCCCCAGTGCCAAAAAAAAAGAAAGAAAAAGAACTACATATTCCATTTGACCCAGCTATTCCCCTTCTAGGTGTCTTTCTAAAAGAGTCAAAGACATCATATTATAGGGACACATGCATACTCATGTTTACAGCAGCATAATTCATAATACCTAAATCTTGGAAGTAGCCTATATGTCCATTAACAGATGAGTAGATAAAGAAAATGTGGTTTTTACACAAAACAGAGTACTACTCTGCCATAAATAAAGATAAACCATGGGCTGGGGATTTAGCTCAGGGGTTCAACTGCCCGCCTCACAAGCGCAAGGTCCTGAGTTTGATCCCTGGTATCAAATGGTACCAAACAAAACAAAAAACATAAACCTGAGTCATCTGTAGGAAAATGGATGTACCTTGTGACTATAATACAGTATTAAGTGAAATAAATCAGACATACAAATTTAAATATAAATAAAGAGCAAAATAAAATACAGATAATAGAAAGTAGGGATCTAGGTCTTTCTCAATGGGAAAGGGATCAAGAAATGGAGTGCATAAAGAGGGAGGGAAGGGAAAGGAGATTTTAAAAGATCTGTTATGTACATGGACCAATTCCACACAAGAGATGTAAATATCCTGTATTGTAAACATGTACTAATAAGAAACCTTAATGTAACGTTGGAGCACAAACATAATTCATTTTACTGAGATAACTACTTCGGAATAAAGGTAGCATTTAAGAATCTAAAACTTCTGGTCATTTTTTTAAAGCATCAGTGATATAATATTAAAGTTACTTGCATATCAAAAAAGAAAACAGCTTACACCGGTTTTGCCCACAGATACACAAACTGGATATAGTAAGTGTATATGATTAGTCTAAATAATGACTATCATTTCATCAATTAGAAAGTAAACAAATATTAGAACATTTATACTACTGATCTTATTTTAATAATTTTGTCTTATATCACAAAAAAATCCATAAAATCAAAGGTATCCTTGCAACCATTTCAATGTAATTTTAGATAAGTGCTGAGCAATCTAAAGATGTTCAATAAACTCAAAGCCATTATTCACCATGCTAAGTATTTAAATTAAATAAACCCATCAAAAGTAAAGATCTGTATCTTTTTTACCTTCTCTTGGCAACCATTAAAATTCCATAAAGAAGTCAGATGCTCAGTAAATGTCCATCATGAAGTATATGATGTTTGGAAAAGACTATTTAAGAGAAAATAATCAGTATTGGCTTAAACTCACATGTCTGTAAGCATTTACTTGGGAAAGGAACCTGAGATGCCATGAACACTCATTCTCTACCAGAGGGTGGTGCAGCAGCCTGCTTTGGCTCTCTGTACTAAGCAAATAGTGGGTTGTACATCACCCACCAAAGGAAGTCACCATGTCCACCAAGGGTTGTTCGCTATGTCCAAGAGACTGGTTTCAGATGTTTCTGCTATTACTTCAATTCCTTTTCAGAAACACAGAGACTGTAAAAGAAAACCAAAAGATACTGTATGGGGAGAGGACAAATAGGGCAAACTACGTCCAGCTCAGCTGATACCATCATCTGTTGCCACTAGTGCTGTCACTCACATTGGAGGTGTTTGTGCTTCCCCTGCTATAGTGAAAGCCAGGTAAAAGTTCATTCTGGAATCTCAAAGCATACTCAAGAGTCCAAAAACGTTACTATCCCATATTTCTCAATTTAAACCAAGCCAGGGCAAATATACAAATTGTCAGCCTAAAACTATTATAAAAGGCTGAAGAAATAAGAGACGAGGGAAGTGAGGTGGGGCTGAAGGAAATGCAGCTTTTAGACAACTTCTGGCCACCAGAGAATACAAAGCTTTTAAATGAATACATGGAATAAAAGAACAATAAAACCACCATTCCCATGGAAAATAACTTTCATTTGGAGCACTAATTTATAGGCAAATACCAATGCCCTATAAAGAAACTGTGACCAGAGAAGCCAAAGTCTTTCAGGTGGTTTTAGAATAAATATATTTTAGCCCTAGTCCACACCCAAAGCCCCAGTGATACTCTAAAGGCTTCTGTTTTTCTGGCCACAATTCATATGAGACCAGAGAGGGCCAAAACTCTAAGCTAATTTCTTGTTCCTAAAAAGCCCTCTCAGCTCTGAATAGCACCTCTATGGGGATTCCAGAAGGGACTCATTCACCAAGAGGTACTCAGGCTATCTGTGGGCCTGAGTAACTCAGTTAGTAAAATATCACTTGGTAGTAGGCAGGCTGAAGCAGGAAGATCACAATGTGTTCTAAGAGAGCCTAGTAACTTGAGAAGACCCTATCTCAAAGTAAAGCAAGAAAACATAAATTTAAAGCTGGTGATGTAGCTCAGGCCTGGATTCCATCCTCAGCATCTGCAAAAAAGTCACTCTCAGTTAACATAGCTATGATCAAAAATAGAAGATCTAGATGCATGAATAAAGTATTTTATACAGTATCTTCTCCATTTATTCTGGACCATATACATGTGCCCTATCACTAAGAAGAGCAACATCTTTTGCCATGAAACCAGCTAGAGTGTACTCCATCAGCCTTGGATATAAATGGAGTGGCAAAGAAAGCAACAGTGGCAGTGAAAAGGGCAAAGAAACAGCATCCATAAGGTAAAGAGGAGCCACTACCCACTGTCTCAGCACCACCCAGAAATGCATCACTCATCCATTCATTGAGCCTGTACTAAATGTCTACATTATACCATGTTCTTGGTCACCAGGCCTGCAACTCTTCAACCATGAAGAGATAGCCTGAGACTATCTAGCTTAGTGATGGCACATACAAATTACCACTCAAAGAGAAATTACAAAGAAGGCCTATATCAAGAGAATAAGACAAATAAATCCAAATCCTAGAAACTAATACTTATAGAAAATCCCAAAAGAAAGCATAAAGAATTTTATACATGGAAGAACCCTACAGAAACTTAGCTTTATCATAGCCATAATAAAAGTCCCCCAAACTGACATCCAAATGAGGCAGGAGACTGGGGCATGGCAGGCTGGTTGAAAACATGGTGCATGACCTGAGCCACAACAGAGGCTGATCAATAACATGTGACCTGTCAACCACAGCCAGAATTCATGGGGAGAGCAACTAACAGTGGAATGACTTTACTGCCACATGACCTTGTTGTCCTGCTGTCCTCCTATTTTTGTTTTGTTTTATTTTTGGTACCAGGGATTGAACTCGGGTCCTTGCACTTGCAAGGCAGGCCACTGAACCGCTGAGCTAAATCTCCGGCCCCTGTCCTCCTATTTTTGTAGTGGCCTGTCCTGCTTGTGGGATTTATCTCTTTTTCTTGTTCTTCTCTTTACTCTTTACTTTTTTTTTTTAACTTTTTCCCTTTTCTTTATATACTTTAAATAAAAGCTGTGTTTACCTGTTTAGCGGCTGTCCAGGCCAATGATTTAGGCCTAAGACAAAGAGCCTAGAATCACTGGACATGTTGCCATTCAGTAACAAACAGAATAATTCTCATTTGAATTAAAACATATCTAATAACTAAAATTAAAAAGTTAAAGTTAACTTTTAATTTTAATAAGTGTCAAAATGCTGCTCCATAGAAGCACATCAGAGAATGATAAGCCTCCTAAATGCCTTGCAATCCAGGTGAGCAAAGACAATCCAAAGCCAAGAAATCAGAGCCATCACGAGAGGTTAACCAAGAAAATGCATCTCAGCCACTGTGACTCAGCATCTAATGAATTTTGCTGTTATTACTGAAACTTTCTCAAGATTTAAGGGTCCTAAATCCACTCAAGGCCCTTACAGTCCTAGGCAATTCTAGACACAATTCCTGAGAGGAAGAGAACAGAAGGAGACAACCTGCTAGAAATAAAATACACAAACAGATGATAAGAAAAATATAATACCTTAAATATCCAAAAAAATAATGAATGATGTGAAAATGTTAACAAAGACAGAAAACCATCCAATGACTGTTTTGTCCTCTTTATCATGTCAAGTAGGGAATATCGACTTTATATTAAGAAGCTAATTTTGTAATATAAACTGCACATTAGCAAGTAAAATTGTTTCTTTCTGAGGCAAAGTCGACACAGAGTTTTCTAGAATACAACACAGCCAAATGAAGGATTTCAGTACCTCTGAAAATTGGAGTTTTCAAAGGTTTAAAATATTAGTTTCTGATATAACCAAAAAGTTACAAAATAATGTCAAGATCTCACAACTAAAACCACTGTAAGTAAACAAAACAATTGGTTCGATGATATTCTAAACTGAAAAATAAAGTTAACAACTAACAGGCAATCGGACAAACACACAGGCTCAATACTCTGTTGCCAGGTGTGGTGGCACTTGTCTGTAACTTCAGCTATTCAGGAAGGTTGGACAGTAGGATTCCAAGTTTGCGGCCAGCCTGGGAAACTCCAAGAGACCCTGTCAAGCAAGGAATGTAAGGCAAGAAAAGAAAGAAGGGCAAGAGGGAGGGCAGAATGGAACGAGGAGGGAAAAAATACTCCTCCTCCACCTTAAAACAACAGAGGCTCCCAGAGAGAGTGAACCTGGAATCACCTTCCCAAGGACCATCCCACAGTAAAGAGCTTCCAGGACAGTCCTGCCTCTGGAATTCACCTGTCACTTTGGGCAAGTCACTTAACTTCCCTGAGCCTGTTGAAAATAAGACGTTTCAATTAAACACAATCATGTAAGCAGCCCGTAAAGCATAAAGCACTATACATACTCATCATTATTAGGAAAAGACATGTCACTTCCAGGTCTAAAATGTTATCAAAGTATTGAGAACATTCAGCAAAATCCCAATATTCCCACTACATTTCCCAGTCCATTTCAAGTGGTTTCCAGACAGCAACAAGTCACAGGCTACAATTCCTAAACTAACAGTCCTCAAGAGTCAGGCTAATGGGTGTTAATGACTAAAGGGTAGGAATGACTGTCTAACTGGAGGCTAGGCCAGACTTCGAGAGGTGGTTACTACTTGGTTCTGGGCTTGTGGCCAGATCTCTGCATTAATCAAGAAAACCCAGAGGACTGGGGATTTAGCTCAGTGGTACCGCCTTGCAAGCAAAAGGTCCCAAGTTTGATCCCTAGTACCAAAAAAGAAAAAAAAAAATCCAGAAAGCAGAGATTTTATGAAAAACTTCTCTTAAATGTTGGCAGCTCTTTAAATTTAAAGCACTGCAGGGCCATGTGTGAAGTAGGCCTCCCGTGTACAATCTCTGTACAGGCTCTGTTCTAAACTGCAAGGGCTGTAATTCAAGTGTGAAGACCTGGATTGTATTCTGACTCAGCACTTTACTAATTATGTTTAATATTTCAGAGTGTTACCATCTCATTTACAAAATAAGAACTGTATTAGATAATATCTGTAAAACACTTGATCTGATAGATATGTAAACACTGACCATTTGTACTACCAGAAAATTCAAATATACACAACTATCATATATTTGATAATACCTCCAGAAATGTTTTTATGCACCTGGATAAGCAAAACAATTTTCTCTTATGCTCAAGAAAACAGCATGATGTTATGAAAAGAAAGTGAATATGGAGTGAGAGACAGATCTGAGTCTTGGCTCTGCAAACTTACACTCAAACTCCAAATTCCTTATCTCAGTATTTATCATACTGTCCTTGCAGATATAATTATTGAGACAATATGTATAAAGTCCAAAAAGAACATCTACTCATTAACCTTTTCCCCTTTCCATAAGTGATCACAAAGATAAGAACTGCATGTAAACACTACCTTACAGAATGCTGATTGCATTTCACTTTTTAAAAAATAGATAAAAATGGTTTTAAGAGGTGAGAATCCTTTTCTCTCCTTTATAAGTCTATTATATGCCATGTTCATAATGGCGACTTGTTCCAGTTTGGGTCTAAAATGTCCCACAGAAAGTTCATATGTTCACAGAAAGGGCTTTTAAAGCACTCTACATGTCCATCAACAAATGAATGGATTTTTTTAATGTGGTATTTATACAAAATAGAGTACTACTAGGGCCAGAGATTTAGCCCAGTGGTTCTGCCACCTGCCTCGCAAGCACAAGGTCCCAAGTTCAATCCCTGGTACCAAAAAGGCTACAAAATAGTGTACTACTCTGCCATAAGTAAATATAAACATGAGTTATCTGTGGGAAATGAATGCACCTTGAGACAATAAAGTTAAGTAAATAAATCAGACTTACGCTTTTAAATATTGTATGGTTTCTCTTATATAAGAAAACCAACATATAAAGAGCAAAATGAAAGAAAGAAAACATGGAGATCTTCTGCAAAAGGGAAGGGGATCTAGAGATGGAGGGAGGGGAGACAGGTGGGGAAGGGGACATAAAAAGAATTAAGATGTATTATGTGCATGTACCAATTCCCCAAAATGAGTGTGATCATTATGTACTGTAAAAATGTAAAATCAAGAGCTAGGGCCCAGGAGGTGACTGGATCATAGGGCCCTAGACTCCAGTGAGCTGCCTCTCTAATAAGAGTCACAATCTGATGGCACTGGTGAGAATTGAGGGGAACTCAGGAGGAGGCCTAGCTGAAGGGCACATATCCGGCAGCACAACCCTAAGAACTGCTTCCAGTCCCTGGCCCCTTTCTCTCTGGCTTCTCATGGTCTCTGCTCCCTGGCTGCCATGATGTAGGCAGCTCTTTCCATTGTGATTCTGTCTCACCACAGGCCCAAAAGCAATGGAGCCTGCTGACCAGGGACTGAAAACTGTGCAACCATGAACCACAGTAAACCTGCCTCATTAAAGTTATACTAAGGTAAGGATTTAGCTCAGTGGTGCCAGCACCTGCCTCACAAGCAGAAGGACCCAAGTTCTATCCCTGGTACCAAAAACAAACAAACAAACAAAAAAGTTATACTAGGGTATACTGTCACAGTGTGAAAGTACTGTAGACAGCTAAGCTAGTTAGAAAATATTATAAGGCAGTTAGGCAGGGCTGGGCCCTCATTAGAGAAGACAACTGTGGCCTGAAGCTCACTTACTAAAGGCCAGGATTCAAAAAAGAATAACTTCTACACCCACATAATACTTCTCCTAGGGATGAATAGCAGTGACTGATACTCTAAACAGGTATCACTCACCTTGGGTGAGGAACAAAATCTACCTAGCCCATTCCTTCTGGGAAATCCTTGTTTGTTCCATGTATGGGAAGTGACTAGCTTTCCACTTGATCCCCATTTAATCAATATTACCTAAGTGACTATACTTTTTATAATTTTATTGGTTGATCACAGCTTTGTCCCACCTCATCATTTCCCATTGGATTGATATTACCTAAGGGACTATAATTGTAATCTTATTAGTTGACTATAGTTTTGTCCCACCTTGAACCCACAGAAGCTATCTTTCTCTCAATAAATTCTTCCTACTGTTATCCTCTGTTCTTCCTAAAATTAATTCTTCAGTTTTAGAAAACACAAACTCAGCATTTCAGATCTACCATCTCAATATACCAGATTGAGAGTTATAATATTTCCTTTACATTATTTAAAGGTCCTATATCATATGCCCAATATCAAGAGCACTAACACAGCACTCATCATCTGCTATTAGATGGAGTAGAGATGACCAGCCTTATACATCACAAAATTCTCCAGGTCAGCCTGTCTCCACATATAAAAGTCTCATCTCATGCCTTGCCTAAGGAATACACACTGTAAATTCCCAGGAAGATGAAACTGTCACTAGAGGACAGAGAATATGCTGGAAGACTTGGCTGCTTTCCAAACAGGAGTCAGAAACCTGAACAAATGGGGCAATCAATTATGATGAGCCCAGGGAGCCAAATCCAGAATTCAGGGTACTAAATGGACTTAAGGGGGCATAGGGTGCTCAAGAAGAAGAGGTAAACAAATCAACTGTGCCTATCTGATAACTTCTCATTGTACTTTCAAAAGATGAAGAAAATATGGGCTTAATTTTAAGAAAATTTGTGTATGAAAATAAGATAAAATCAGCAATATCATCAGGTACTAAAAAGCAGACATATTACACAAAGTATAAACTAATAATGTTCTAAAATAAATTATATTTAAAAGTAAAGTGCTTTGAAACAAATTTTTTGTATGGATATGATTTATTTTGAGGGTTAAACTGACTTCATTCAAGACAGAACTCCAAACAAATAATTCATTTTAAAACTTCAAAGTTATAAGCCAAAATGTAACATTTACCTGACACTATTGCCAATTATTTAAGTAGACACATGAATTGGACAATTTGCTTCTTAAATAAGCAATTGTTTCCAATTTCATTCTTTGGTTATTTTTAGAAATTGCCAATTTTTCCTTAAGACTTAGTATGTCAGGTACCTTGGGTCTGTTACTATAAAAAGGCCCTAAATCATTCTATCATAAATGTAGAGGTTTCCATATTTTAAAAAAATACTCACTACATAAGAAAACCTGATAATCTCCAGAATACATATAATTCTTCTTTGAAGAATTCACAGAAGTGGCACAGTAAAGGACATAGCACTCTGTCCATGCAAGGCCAGGATTTGTGGGCTATACTTATGAAATGAACTTTCCTAGTTGCACTGGAAGAACTGAGTCTTGTAGATGTACTTCTGGAAGCAGATCTTCAGCCTTAGCTCCATCACCAATTTTTACAGGATGGGAGTTGAAGATATCTGAAGAATCCCATAAATGGCCCACAATTATTTTGTCTATAGGGAATTTTTTTTAAAAAAGAAATAAGAAAAAAAATCTAAACATTAGCAACTATCTTCGGGAATGACTTCTAATGTATAAAAGAAATCTAAATAGCAAAAAAATACTTCATATACAAAGGCCACTCTGCCAATTAAAGAAGTAATTAAAGTGAATGTGTGACTTATTTATTTCACTTAAGAGTATATCCTCAATATGTATCCATTTCCCTATGAATGACTCTTAATTTCTCATTCTTTATGGCTGAGTAGTATTCCATTTTATAGAAAAACCACATCTTCTTTATCAAGTTTCCAACAGATGGGCAAATGGGCTGTTGCCAGGTTTTAGCTATTACAAACTGTGCTGCTATAAACATTGGTGCGCATATATCACTGTGGTATGATTCTTTTAATTCTTTTGGAAAGATACCCAGCAGAGGGATGGCTGGGTCAAATGGAACCTCAGTCCCAGTTCTTTGAGGTATCTCCATATTGATTTCCACAGTGGTTGCACCAGTCTGCACTCCCACCAACAATGGAGAAGGGTTCCATGTGTAAATACCGAATAGTTTCTCTGGTGTGAAAAACTATAAGAGTACACAAGATCCTAATGGGATAATTAATAGTGTGAAATAGGAAGAAAAGGGCTAGAGGTGTAGGGAAAGTGGGAAGGGTAGGGAAAGGGAATAAGGGAAAATAAAAAAATATGAGAAAATGAAAAAAAGGAAATAAAGCATTTGTAAATAGGGAGGGGAGGAGGGGGTGATGGGAAGGCAGGGACAAGGGGAAAAATGAGAACCAAGACCTGAAGGTACAAGATCCCAGTAATGAATGTAACTGTATTGTACACCTAGATTGTAACAATAAACTTAATAAAAAGAAAAAATAAATAGAGTGAATGTGTTTGAAGAACATACAACTTTTTAAAAGCAGCTTTAGGGCTGGGGTGTGGCTTAGTGGTAGGTGCTTTCCTAGAAGGCAAGGGACCCTATGTTTAATCCCAACCACCAAAGGAAAAATAAAAGCACACTGCACTAGAAAGGATTCTAAGGCCTCACTACAGTGCTCTGGTTAACAATGTCTAGTCTTGACAATGGGGAGAAAATGATAAATGTTATAGATTAAATTGTGTCTCCCAAAATGATGTATTAATGTCCTAATTGTCAGTATCTATGAATGTGATCCTATTTGGAACAGGGTTTTGCAGATATAACCAAGTTAAAATGAGGACACAATCAATGAGGCATGTGACAGTACTCTAGTCAGGTCCTATAAGAAAAAAAAAAACAGAGATGCAGGTAGGCAAGTGCCATGTTAAGACAAGAGACACCCAAGGAGATGCCCACATGACAAGGTGGCAGAGATTGCAGCAATATATCTATAAGTCATAGAGGGCCAATGACCACCAGGAGCTGGAAGAGACAGAGAAAATCCTGGAAGCTTCTGAGGCACTGTGACTCTCTCAACACTTGAATTTCAGGTTATGAGCCTCTAGAATTGCGAGAAGAAACATTTCTGGTGTTTTTAAGCTACCAATCTAGGTACTTTGCACAGTACTCCTAGAAGCTCTACACATTTATTGGACAATGATCTAAGTAATTTACACATATAAACTCATAAAATCTTCACAGTAACCCTACAGAGAGGTCTTCTTGTGGGAATCTCAATCCCAAAAGCAGTACAGGTGACCAGGACTGTGATCTCATGGTAGCACCCTGGAGGCCCAAGAGATCTCTCATTTGTTCAAAACTGTTCCCACCAACCAAAGAGGGGCCAGTTCAACTCTGCCTGCATTTATGGAAGCTACCTCACTTTCATTCTAATCTCTTTTACATGTAAATTGATCATTTATCTATGTCAATAGATGCAAAAATAAACTGCAAGCATCAATTCCTGCAAGGGTATTTGAAATTGATTCTTGAGCTCAGCTGGGACACAAAACAGTAAGACTCTTGTTGATATTCTAAGTATGTACTAGGCAAATACTGTGCACAGTACCAAATAATTCGTTATCACCACTAATCACCTAGGGTCCTGCCCACTGCAGGTGAAACTCCAGTGGACCAGGTAGCTGCTTGCACAGCCCAAGGGCAAATGCCAAACCCTATGTAAGATGGCTTTTTATAAAAGTACCAGATAATGTAAAATAAGTAAATAATAAATTTGAACCTCAAATCTTCATCTTAAGGCAAAGAATAAGTCAGGGACACTGGAACCCTACAGAAAGAATTTCTTACCAATTTTCAGGGTACTTAGAAACTAAGAATCTATTCAGAGATACATTCTTTGGGTTTTAGATCACAGTAACGTGACTTAACAAATCTCTTCAGGTTTTTAAGTAAAAGTAATGACACTGTTCAGAAAGAATCAGACTACACTGTTATAATGGAGTTACTATGGGAATCTAGAAAGCAGATACATGTTGGCATACATCTGTAATCCAAGAATGCAGGAGAGACGGAAGCAGGAGAATCACAAATTCAAGGATAGCCTAGTCCACATAGAGGGTTTAAGGCCAGCCTGAACTAGAGTAGTTCAACCAAAAAAGTCTAGAAAACTTGAACACCAAATTTTTCTCAAAAAACCAAAAAAGGCTAGAAAATTTGAAGACCAAATTTTTCTAAAATGCTCCCATTGAGCTTCCTTATATCCTGTCATTCCCTAAACCCCACTGTACCTTATTAAATCACCAAGATTTGACTCCAGTACAGCCCTACCTTCATAAATAAGAGGAAGTCAAGACAGCCAAGGCTACCTGGTAACAAACCTCAAGAAGCACAATGTGTATGCATGACTTTGCTACTGGAGGGACTATTACAGTAACCACACTCATTAGTTAACTAATATGGAATTCCTCAAAAAGTAAATGGCCAGGAAGCCAATAAAAAGCCATTTGTAAAAAGCCAATTGTAAGAAAGCACTACCATGTGTCTATCACATTTGTTAAGGCCTTTTTTTCTTTGAAGTCTATAACCATAAATATTTCATGTCAATGACAAAGAAGACTAACCTCAGTGGCCAGACCAGACAGTCCTGGCTTCTACCTGTTCCCATACATATGCCAGGGTACAGACTCAGAACCTAGGTCACAGTGGTCACGCTATGCATGCCTGCTATATGGGGAGTCATGTTCCAGGTGGACTCAAGAAAGGAAATGCCCAAGCTTTGCAAGAATGCTGAATATTGGGCTCTGGTGTACTAGTTCTAGACTCCAGAAAGACACTGTTATTCTGAATTATGGAGGCCTAGTAACACATGAAAAATTCAACAAATGAATTTTTAACACAGTTCACCCAATGAGAGAGCAAAACCAATGTATTCTTTTTTTCTCTCAAATTATGAAAGTTTAGAGCACCTACTTGGTTTCTCAAATTTGTACATTTAAGGAATATGATATTGGGAGAGACACACAAAACTAAGTTCTCCTACCAAGGAGAATATCAAAATCAGTATCACTACCATGCCAGATTTTGGATGCCTGCCCTATTGATTGTGCCCAAAGCAGGCTGTAAGCAGTACAGGCTGTAAAGCATTAGCCTCCCCCAATTGGCTTGTTTATAGAAGTGAGTCTGGCAAAGACTCACATACAAGAGGTTGGAGTGACTCCTTCCCAAATTCCATTCCCACAGTTAAAACCTTCTTTACTAAAAATACAAGTTTAATTATTAACCACAACCTATATTTTATCTACTCTGTTCCTAATTCAAGAATTCTCTGTCTTAACTTACAATTTGGGAAAAAATTTTACCAGCTGCTCCTCAGAAAAAGGATTATTATCTAGAATATATAAAGAACTCAAAAAATCAGGCCCCCCAAATATAAAGACCCAATTCAAAAATGGGTATCTGAAATAAACAGACATTTCTCAGACAAAGAAAAGCAGCAAATTAAATATATGAAAAAATGTTCAACATCACTGGCCATTCGAGAGATGCAGATAAAAGCAACACTGAGATTCCACCTCACCCCACAAAGAATGGCAGATATCAAGATATCAACCAATAACAAATGTTGGCAGGGTTGTGGGGAGAAAGGAACCCTTCTCCATTGTTGGTGGGAGTGCAGACTGGTGCAACCACTGTGGAAATCAATATGGAGATACCTCAAACAACTAGGACTAGAGGTTCCATTTGACCCAGTTATCCCTCTGCTGGATATCTTTCCAAAAGAATTAAAAGAATCATACTACAGTGATATATGCACTCTCATGTTTATAGTGCCGCAGTTTGTAATAGCTAAAACTTGGAAACAGCCCATTTGCCCATCTGTTGGAAACTGGATAAAGAAGATGTGGTTTTTCTATAAAATGGAATACTACTCAGCCACAAAAATGAGGAATTAGAGTCATTTATAGGAAAATGGATACATACTGAGGCCAAACTCTTAAGTGAAATAAGTAAGACACACGTGTAAATACCAAATAGTTTCTCTGGTGTGAAAAACTAAAAGTGTAAATAAGATCCAAATTGTATAACTGATAATGTGAAATAGGAAGAAAAGGGCTAAAGGTATACAGGGAAGTGGGAAGGGTAGGGGAAAGGAAATAAGGGACAAGAAAAATATGAGAAAAGGAAAAAATGGAAACAAATTATTTGTGCATAAGTGAAGGGAGGGCAGGGGTACGGGGAAAAAATGAGAACCAAGATCTGTCATGTAAAGGTACAAGATCCCAATGATGAATATAATTGTACTGTATACTTAAAAAGTACCCATAAACTCAATAAAAAAGAAATAAAAGAATGCTCTGTCTTTTTCTTTACAAGCCTTGCTGCATTAGCAACATATCCATAGTAACTTCACATGGTCCCTTTATGTCACCAATAAATATCAGTGGCTCTGGATGCCCAGGGCCTTTGCTTGCTGAAGTCTCTGACTGACTGCTCAAGCACTGGCCATCCTCGCTGCCCATATCTGTCTCTTTAACTCTGTCTATGTTTTTCTTCTCATCTTGCCTTGTAGCAACAAGCAGGAGATCAGGATCTACTCCAATATCCAAAATTCAACATCGAAAACAAACATGCCATTGTGGTGATTACTAGAACACCTCTATTTAATAACCAAATTTAGCTCAGTGGCACTGCCACCTGCCTTGAAAGTGCAAGGCCCTGAGTTCGATCCCCAGTACCAAAAATAAAAAAATAAATAACCAAATTTGTCAATATTAAAGCCTAATGGATCATATAGAGTTAATCAGGATACCTGCAATCTCTCCATTTGTATTCATTCTTACCTTCTTGCTTTCTGTCAGAGTGAAAAAGAAGTTTCCACCTGTTCAAATCAGTTAACTCTTCCATCTGCCTATCTGATCCCATCACTGACTGTCTTCCCAGGATCCTTGTTTGGTCAGTCATAACCTCCATTCTACATACTGACCTTACACTGTCCCCAAGTCATCATCCCTTCACAGCTAAGTTTATTTAGAGAGCCTTAAATGGTCTCCCCATCTCCCACTCAGTCTCACTTTCTCCAAATCTAGATCTTATTACCATAGTGACCCTCATCAGGGATGGTAATGAACCACTTACTGCTAAATGGCAGAGACATTTGTCAGTCCTCTTGTCATTAAACCTTGCCTCCCAGACACTGGCCCAACTGGTCCACCTGCCTCTGCCAACTTGGTCAGAATTGCTTATGACCAATTTTCTCATATATCCCCTTTAATGACTGTATTCTCCAGGTTACAATCCTACACTTCCCTCCCTCTTATTCCAACTTCTCTCCCTGTGTACTTTCACCCATTCTCAGGGATTCAAATACAAACAGCACAGCCCTCACTCCAAATCTCTATCTCTACTCTGTGTACTGGGGATTTCTATCTCAAACAGAACATAACCAAAACTGCTCCTATTGACCTACCATAGCATAAGAGTGACAATAATATCTCTCAAATTTTAGAGTACCACCATTCAACTTTAGAAATTCTCAAAATGTAGCCAGGTGTGATGGTACATGCCTCTAATCCCAGCACTCAGGAGGCTGATGCAGGAGGATCACCATGGGCTCCACGACAAGCTGAAATACACAGTGAGTTCAAGGTTGTCCTGAAATACATAGCAAGACCCTGGCTCAAAAAAAAAGAGAGAGAACAAATTAAATTAAGTAATTAAGTAATTAATTTTCAAAATGTGAATACCTGACCCCTATCACTGCTCTCACATGCAGGGGATTGAACTCAGGTCCTTGCACTTGCAAGGCAAGCAGTGGCACCACTGAGCTAAATCCCTGGTGAGAATACAATCTTATAAGATCTCCTATGTTTGTAATAGACAATCTTCATATGTGAAAAACACTCCAGCATACTAAGAATAATGATCAATGTTTTTAATCTATGTGGCACACACATAAGTAACAATGCTTTTACATATTGCTTGGGAAAACAGAGGAAGCTGTTCACATCTGGCCACAAGTGAGGGGCTGGGGGACAATATCTCAGCATACTGGTAACCCACTGGTGGCACTGCAGTAAGAAAACCTAATAGAAATAGATGAGCAATGGCAGGTTATAAAATCAACAAATGCAGTTTCCAACCAGGGCAGGCTACAGACAATTTGGGCAGTAGTAGGTTTGCAGGTGTCCTCTCCAGCAGGTACTTCTATGGTGCAACTCTTCTGTGGCCAAACACTGTGGGAATGAATCATACCTCTAATAGCTGGCAGAGACAGGTTGGATGATCCTTGAGGAATCTTCCAAAGACATCCTCTGAACCTAGGCCTTCCCAACCCCATACTGTGTGAGGCAGGGCCCCGATTCTCCTCAGAAATAATTGACATGGTACCAAGTGCCAGTTAGGATATTGAGAGACATTGGCTCTTCTTTGCCAGTATAATTTTCCCTTTTCACTTTTTCCCCAGATCCTACTGTTTTAACTAAAGAGAAAAAGAATAAAGAAAAGTGTAAGAGGGCAATATGTATAACAATGAACAAAAAAAAGTATAAAAAGCCTTTTTCTAAGAAGCCAATGATTATCTGGATTACAAAATAAAAGTTCATGACTATAAATAATTTAAACCACATACAGTAATAACTTACAAACAAGTGTCATTCCAGGATAATTGTTCATAAGTGAGATTTGTTTGTAAGCCCACAAAGTGAGTCTCTTTTTTTTCAAAGTGAGTTTTATACAGTACACCTGTGAAAGTTTGCAGCTTGAATGTTTCTAAGTTGAGGACTTCCTGGTATGAATTTCATGTCAATGATCTATAACTAAGCATTTATAAAGGCTACTTAAAACATGAAGATGCGTAGAAGAGTAAATAATATAAGAATAGGACAGGAGTGGCTTCAGTATGATAATGATGGCAGTGATTTGACAATTGTTTTCTCCCACAAACATAGCTAGCATAATTTCACTATGACATGAACAGTTTTCATATGTAATTTTAAAAGGACATCATTTTTCATGTAAATTTCTAAGTTGAGCATGGTGACACACTCATAATCCCAGGACTTGGAAGGCTGAGGTAGCTCTAGGCCAGTCAGGGGTACAGAGTGAGTTTGACACCAGTCTGGAACAAATGAGATTCTGACTTAAATGAATGAATGGAATGAATGTTGTGATTGTGATAGCTTAATTAAGTTCTATAAAGTACATATTTAATAAGGCAAGTTGTTTTTGCTATTTTCAAAGCTCTGCTCCAAGATACATGGTCCTGTAGGTCAGAATACAGATCAGTAATAGAATACTTGCTTAGTATGCATAAGGTCCTGCAGCACTAAAAAAACAAACAGAAAATTGTATGGCCAGAAGTTGCTTACCTTGTCCACTACCCCTATTGTCAATATCAGTCAAACACAAACAACCTTAATCAAATTCTTCTTTTTCTCTCTGAACAGTAGAGCACCAATCAGGGATTTAAGTAAAGACATTTCCTTTCACTCAAATTCATTCTTAATGAAAATCTAATTCACATTATGAATTAATTATCTCTTATGGCACAGAATATTTGTATAGTTTTGGGGTTTTGGGTTTTTTTTTTTGGTACTGGGGATCAAACTCAGGACTTTGCATTTATGAGGCAGGCATGGTGCCACTGAGCTAAATCCCCAGCCCAAATTTTGATACATTTGAGATTAACATTTCTGTATTAACTTTTTTATACACATATGAAATTTGCACACATATATTTTGTACACATATATGAAATCACAAATCCAAATGGATACAAAAATGAAGCAGAGATTTTTCAATACTAGGCTAAAAGGTTATACATTTATGTTAGGCTACTACTACCTCCTGGGACATTTAGGAAAGAATTATACAAAGAAAAATTTTAAATATTCTTTCAAAGACCAAGATTCAAATTCTTGAGCACCCAGTTCTTAGCAAAATACCTAACTTCCTTTCAATCTGAACTCCAGCATTTTCTGTTACAGGTGTCTCAAAAGATCCAGTGAAATCAAAGGAATCATATAACTAATGGGGAAACAAGAAAATCATAAGTACTCAAAAAGCACTCACGTCATTCTGATCCAAAAAAAGGTAAGATAGAAGAAAATTCACACCAAAAGAGCCAGAAACACTAGTTTCTTTATCTGATGTCTTTATAAGGTTAATTCTTTTACATAAAAATTAACTGCCAGACTAACAGGCCAAAAAACATAAAAAATATAAGATAATTATACTAAATCAAGGTATTACTTTTAAATAAATTGTCCATACTGAATTACAATAACTTTTTTCTTTTTCCTCTTGTCTTTGTTTGTTTGCAAACTTTTTTTGTTTTTCATTTGGGCGGGGGGTACCAGGGATTAAACTTGGGAGCTTGTGCTTGCAAGGCAGGCAACAGAACCGCTGAGCTAAAACCCTGGCCCTTTTCCTCTTGTCTTTTATTTTGCACTTTGTATATAGTTTCTCATATAACAGAAACCATGTGCTATATAAATTTGTGTGTCTGATTTACTTCACTTGTTAAGGAAGGAATCAGTAAGCAACACACACAGAGGCAGCAGAATGGAAGTAAAATAATAAATGTACTCCTCCATGAGGGTCAAACACTCATAAGCAGTGCCTAGATCAACAACTCACTGGCTTACAATTCCTCCTTTTATAGAGTTTCACAGCCTTGACTTGGTTTGGGTGGTTACATTTCATTCTCATAGTGCACATCATAGTCACAGGATAGTTAACTTTCAACCCAGATGTAATAATTCCTTGTAGTAGGGAAGTTTACCTTTAAGATTTGCCTAGTTATCTATCCTAGCCCATAGGAAGGGGTTTTCAGGGTCAGGGTAGCAAATGTTAGCCATGGTCCTTTTCATCTTGACACTTTTTATGATCATGTGGCTCCAGTCTCTTCAGAGCTCAAGGTCTTGTTATCTTAGGGTAAGACCAAATGCCTCATTTGGCAATTAGTGCCTTTGGTGCCTGTTCTGAGCTAAACAAAACAAGTTAGAGATAGCAGAAGCCATTTTACACTGTGACACTTTATAGGTTTTTGTTATCTATAATAGTCTTCTCTATCACACTTAGTATTATGATCTCAAGATATAACATGATGTTGTTGTTCATACTTGGAACTCGTCTTTCTCCACATTGTCCTGGTGTTACATCAAATCTCCGGAATCAGATCTTCTAGTCCAGGGAAGATGGCAAATCCATGCTGAAATAGAAGGATACTGCTTTCAAAGGAAGCATTACAAGGACACAGTGCTGAGGGGTTCTCAATAACAGACACAAAAGTCAAAAGAGCAGAGGACATGGCCCTGGATTCATGCCCACCTTACAGTTCTCTGACCTTAGATGACCTGTTTCTGTCTCCCAACTGTTCTGGCTGTGAGAGAATGAAATGGCCTAACACACACAACTGCTTATCTAGTGACCACCCATAGACTCATTCAATGTCAAGTGAATGTCAGTGAGAAGCTAGTAGCAGATATGTAGTAGTGGTGGTAGGACTGTAGATTGAACCCAGGGCCTGGGTTCTGAGCAAAACAAAATTACAGATGCCAATTTGGCTTCTGGACTACAAATTTAAATGATTCATCTAAATGACTGGCAGCAATATCTATGGGTTTGTGTGGTGCTGGGTATCGAACAAAGGGCTTGCACATGATAAGCATGGCTCTACCTCTGAAATAGAGCCCTGTCCTCTGACAGGAAACTTTAATGAAAATGGTATCAATTGGCAGAAATGTTTTATAATAATCTCCTGTTTCAATAACCTTCAAAAACTTTACGAGGTCTGGGACTAGAACTCAATGCTACAGCATATATACAAGAATAGAAAAATGGAGCTGGTAGGCAGGGAACGAAAAAATAATAAGGGCTTTGTTAAAGATAATTGGAGAGGTAGTCACCTCTACCTGGCTGAGAAGCTGGGAATGGGTCCCTAGATGCCGCCTCTCTTCCTTGATTGTAGCCCTGCTGCTGCCTGATTGGTAGATTCGTGTGTCCTTTTTAATAATTGAATAATGATGAAAATGGATCCAAAACATTAAGTTACTTCTCCACCAAAGCAGGAGAAGATTCTTCACACCACCTTTCAGTGGCTCAGTGCAGTTTTTGGAAAGGAGAAGAAAAGTGAAATACTGAAAACTGAAGCGAAGAAAACCTCATTTTGGAACTATCTTTCTCCTTGACTATCCCTCACTCCCTGTCTTTCTACTTGTTTTAATTTGCTGCATTTATAAATAGTGAAGACTAAAGAAATAGAACATATATTTAAGAGCTATATACCAAGAAATTTCCCCTGAAAGCTGCTATTCTGTAGAGGAAAAGTTTATCAAATTCCTGACTGGTTCTTTTTTTAAAGCAAGGTTTCTTAGGTCCTTAGATTTTAAAGGTTAAGATAACTACATACACATACATCTGCACGCTATTTTTGGCAGTTGTGTAAAAATAATGACATTTGTGTTTTGAGGGCTTTGTCATGTGGTGAGTTTACCACTGGAGTTGACTGCTCCAAAGATTTTTTATTGTTTTAATATTTTTGATCACCTTGACCATTACTTACCTGAACATCGAGCTACCTGTCTTCCTATGACCTGCTAATGAATAGTGTTTGTCTTCACTGTGCCAATGTCCATGTATTACCTATTTGAGCAACATTACATTGCTGTTACTCAAGGAAGTTGAATGAGGTGAACACAGACATAGCCTTTCCCCTTATCCCTCTTTTTAAATGTAACAAATACTTTTATGTTCCTCTTCTCCCTTTTGGAAACATGTCTGGAACTAAGTAGTTGAGAATGAGCAACTGAAGGGAATAAGAAAGTGAGCCACAAGAAGCTGGGCTTCTTTGTGCTTCATCACAAGGTGTGCTGCTGGCCAGGTTATTTAAGCTCCCTTTTAACAAGAAAATCTCTCTGGTGATCCTTCTGGTAACCTCAAGGAGTTCGGAAAACAGGACGACAGAGGTTACACTGTGGAATCCTGGCCATGAGGTTGAATGCCTCACCTTGCTGAAAAGAGACACTGGACCTAAACGGCGCAGCATGGATTTGCTCCTGCTTGGCTAAATTTCTCAACACCACAGTCAGCTAAGTCACCTACAACAACATTGGAAAAACATGGAGACCCCCTCCCTGAGGAGAAGGTAGATTTGGAGTAAGCCATCATAGACACAATTCCTCTGATGGCTTTTTTAACAATGGACCTTTATGAACTACAGGAGATTCCTGGCACCAACCCTCCCTGTTCCCCCATGATTCTGTGGACTCTGGTGTCTCTAAGGGAACATATGCTGGAATCACAGGGAATTTACCTGGTTGGCACAGCTCTTCTAGGTGTCATGATGGCATGAGCCAGCATAGTGGAGGTGGCACAGGGAACCACTGACACTGGAATGGCAGCTTCCACTCCCGAAAAGGCTGTGCCTTTCAGGAAAAGCCACCTACAGAGGTTAGGGAAGAAAAAAAAAAGAAGACAAGGTGGAAAAATTGCACTTTAAAAGAGGACTTTCCTTTCTTAAACTATCCCTTTAACTCATTACTAGTGCTGAACTTAGATCTCAGCTAGCTGCTCATCCCAGCAGTGCTCACCCCCAAGACAATACAAGGTCCTGGATTCAACCCCCAGGATCTGAGGCAGGAAGATTGCCAAATTAAGGCCAGGATGGGCAATTTCAGAGAACATCAAAATAATTTGGAGGAATTTTTTGTCTCTACATTTTAGTTTTGTTTGTTTTTGTTTTGAGTCATGCTCTAGGCTACATAGCTCAAGATGGCCTTGAACTTTCATTCCTCCTATCTCAGCCTCTCAAGTTCTGAGATTATAGGTATGCACCACCATACCTAGCCCAAAATAAACTTTTAAAAGAAACAGGGATGTAGCCCAAGGGTATAGCACCTTGGGTTCAATCTCTAGTACTAAAAAGAGAAAGGAAAAAAGAAAGAAAAACCCCGCACCAAAAATATATGCACAAATGTGTGCATAATTGAAAATGTTCTAAGGGATGAGACTTGCCACAAACCTGAAAAACTTTATATTATTGCTGTTGGATTTTTTTTCTGCAATAAATATTTCAATCAAGAATTTGTACCAGCTGGGCATGCTGGTGCACACCAGTAATCCCAGCTACTCAGGGGGAGGTATGAAAATCCCAACTTCAAAGAAATCCTAGGAAACCCTGTAGGGAAGATCAAATAAAAAGTCTGGGAACATAGCTCAGTGATAGAATACTTGTCTAGCATGCACGAGGCCCTAGGTTCAATTCCTAGTACCACTACCAAAAAAAAAAGGTGTAATACAAACACAAATGTAAGCTGTAAATATAGTGTAATTACACATGATGAAAAAATTCCTGAAATTCTCATAAATAACCTGTAAATTGTTTTCAGAACAAGATCTCTTGGGTCTTCCAAATAATATTTCAGTCTCTTCACCATAAAAAGAAAGTCAGAAGGGCCAGGGATTTAGCTCAGTGCCACCACGTCGTCCTTGCAAGCACAAGGTCCTGAGTTCAATCCCCGGTACTGAAGGGAGAAAAAAACCCAAAAAACAGTAATCATCCATCCTAATTACATACTACTAATAAGTTAGTTTCTCTCTATCTATGAATGCTGGCAGTCTTTAGTTTAAACCTGCAGTTTTCTCTCCAGTACCTTTCAGGGTGTACATGTGAGATATGATTTCATATTTTCAAAGTAAAAGATACCAAAGAAATCTACAAATTTCTCCAGGCAATTCAAGTCTGCTGCAGAACTTGATTGAGAGGAGGTGGGGATAAAATCAGCTTAGTTCATGTAAACTTCTGTGGCCTGCAAAATAAAGACAAGAGGAGCAGTAATCCTACAGCTGGAAGCAATGGGGTGTTAGTTCAGCCTCCGCTGCAGCCACCAGCTGAGAACTCCAGGCTGGCTCCCAGACCTGTCGAAAAGCTGCCTGCGAATGATCCGACAGGCAGGATCAACACTTTTTGCGCTCCAGGTTTGCTTGTTCAGATGCAAACATCTTTCCTTTGAAGCTGACTCCACGTATCCCCCAAGCCATCACACGCATCTGAAAACGCGTCTCGCGTACAAAGCGGAGGAAGGACGACAGTCCCGAAATTTCCTGCATCTGTACTTACCTGACTTGAAGTCCAGCGGACTCCACCTCGCTTTCCTGAGGACTTTATCCGCAGACTTCCTAGGAAGCGCTGAGAGGACCAGGCAGAGCAGACAGCCATAACCCGATGCGGGGAAAAGCACCCCTCAACCTCCCGTAACTTCCCCTCTCCTGCTCGGAGCTGCGCCGCCCGCAGAGCAGGCCTGAGTCCCCAGACACCGCTGGTGCCGCTGTCACCCAGAGAGACACACCGGGGACACCCGGAAAGTACCGCCGCTCACAAGGAGTAAGCAATGGAGGACGCAGGGAGAGGGCGCAGTACCGAGGCACAGCTGCGGAAGGACGCCTCCAGCCGCCACACCCTGCTTCACCTCAACCAGGTTGTCAAGGCGACTGACCACAGACGCAACTACCCAAATCAGCCACGGCCGCAGGACCGCCTGGGAGTTGCAATCCAGCACAGCTGAGACACGGAAAGCGGAGATGATTTCAGAGTGGGCTGGCACTAGGATCCGATTGCTACTGGGTCGGGGGTGTCTTTGGAATCGCTGCCTACTGGAATTCAGCAGAGAGAAGTAAGCAGTACAACTCTTCCAGGTCTTAGCAGTTCTTCCTTAGACCCTAGCTCTGCAGAAGCCCCGCCCCGCGCCCCCGCTCTGCACGCTGACCACGCCCTCCGCTCCCG
>NW_022900925.1:82159-100542 GCF_012274545.1 Fukomys damarensis
ACAGGAAAGGTTTGGCTTCCTGTCAGGGATCCCAGTGTTATGAGTACAGTGTGAGAGGCAGCCACAGGAGACAGCCACAGTCAGCGAGAGGGCTAGAAAGAGAACCATAGATGAGTTTGAAATAACAAGTCCTGACTTGAGAGCCAGAGGCCAGGTTCAGCCTGAGTTGCTCTGGATTTGAAAGTTGATGCGCTGGCACCTTCACCTTAATCCTACTGCCATCTAGTGCCTGAATCATGCTCCAACTTTGGATCTAACTGCTGGGTTTACCTATCACTGTGTACAGGAACTGTCTTATCTTGAATACTGCCCCAGAATTTAAATTCTAGAAGAAAATCATACATTCAAATTCAGAGAAATTTCTTTCTTCCTTTTATATCTGAGTATGTAAGTTGGTAGGTTGGTCTGTTTCTTTTTCTTCTTATCTCCTCTCTTCAGTATTTCATTGTGCTTTGGGAATTTTCCCTTGTGCTTTTACATTGTTTATTATCTCTTTTCATTAATTCTTTTTTCTTTGTTTCCTCATCTAGCTTTTTCCCCTTTTATTTTTATTTATTTTTACACATAATTTTTTCTTTTATATTTTTCATTATTTTTCTCTTACTTTTACCTAATTATATAAACATTTTTTTCTACTATGCAACAGAATCTTTTACAGCTCTTTTCTCTTTTCCTTTTCATATCATATGCTTTAAGGTTTCAGTTTTAGTGTTCTGGATTCCCTCATCCCCAAGCTCAGAATGTTTATATATAAACTACATACAGGGCATGCAGTCTGGTTCTACTCGCTGGAATTACAGCTTCTCAGCATTACAGATTTGTAGAGTGCACCTCTATGAGGCTGCTCTTGTGAATGGCAGTTTGGCCTAGAAAGTGCTACACAGCTCTGCTTTAAAGAAAAGGCTAAAGAGTTCTCAATATTTTCCTAATTTTAACTATATGTTAGAAGCCTAATTGATTTCCTAGATTGCTTCTGGTGTTTGAACTGAAGTTTGCTCACTTCAGTTCAGATATTCATTGATCTATTGTAATCCACAGAAGTGAATAGAAGTAGATAACCTGAGGTGCAGTTTGTAACAGTGACTTAGTTACTTTTCTCTTTGCCGAGACAAAATACCTGACACTCAAATTTGAAGGACAAAATGTGTATATGATTTACAGTTCATAGAGGTTTCACTCCGGAGTTGGCTGGCTCCAAGGCAGAGTGGCACATAGCAGAGGGGCATTGCAGAGTTGAAAGAGGTAGCAAAAGCAACAAGAGACCTTATCAGCATCTTCCTACTGCTTTCATTTTATTCAGACTACTTAAAGCAGGTAACACTCACACTCTTAATTCTAGCAGCATTGGGCTTAGCATTGCAGCATGAATCAATCACACACTCTAGATTGATTCAGCCACCTCTGAAAAAGCCCCACCTAAGACTCTGTGAGGCTTTGGGGACATTTAAATACAAGCCATAACATTCCACCCCAGGCCTCTGAAAGATTCATGCATATTCCTTTATGCAAAAGAGCATTTAGTGCATCTCGAACAGTCACCAAAGCCTTAACAATTTCAGCATTGCTGAAAAGTCCAAGTCCAAAGTTGTCTATGAGATTTAAGGCAAATTTTTAGCTACAAGCCCCTGTATAAGTGAAAAGAAAGTTAAATACTTCCAGCACTCAATGGCTCAAGGTAGACCTTTCCATTCTAAAGGTTACGAATGGGGGTAGCAAAGAATGGAAGCAAAGCAAGACCAAAATTCAGAAGAGCACACATTAAATCCCACATTTCCATTTCCAGCATCCCTGGTAATCTGTGGCAAGTCATGGACTCAAAAGGGGATGGGTGATTCCACCCCTATGGCACTTCTGGAGGTTATAGCTCTCATGGCTTCTCTCTTGGGCTGACTCTGCTCCCTCCTTGCAGTTCTCCTCAGATGATCCACATTCCTGGCTTCTCCAGACTTCTGGGGTCTCCACTGCACCTTTGTCTTCACACTCACAACTTCACACCTGACCTCTTGGGGGCACAATGCCTGCCTGCTCTTCCAGGACTTCTTTTTGAAATCTGGGTGAAAATTTTCCTTACACCACAACTCTTGCATTTTTCATGCACCTAAAAGTAGCACCATATGTGTGATGCCATGGTCTACTGCTAGCTGGAGTAGTAGCCAGGCTTCATTCCCTGTTGGTTGTAGTGATCCTGTAAGACCTAAAGTCTCACTTCCACTTCACGGAGCGTGAACAGCCTAAAGGCCTCCACGATGCTGGGCCCTAACACCCAGAGAGGCTCCGGGAACATGACAGAGAACCGAGAAACCCAGGAAGGAACACACCAGCCTAGATGGTAAAAGACCTTTATTAGTCTGGCCAGATGGCACTCCCGGAGCCAGGTGGCTCAGAGAGGCAACTGCTCAGGGGCTGAGGTACTTTTTATAAGGTTTTACTAAACAAAGAGTGAGGGAATTCACAGAACAAGACTGCAAACACATTGCTTATCTTATGCAGGAAATGTTCTAGGGTCACCTTTTGTCAAACCATTTGCCCCTGGGCGGGCTGTTAGCCAAGGTAGCAATTAGCATATGAAGAAGCACAGTCTGGCCTATTAGCATGGAGTCACTTTAGCCTATTCAAGTCTTACAATCCAGTGCCTATGAACCAAAACCCAAGGAACAACTTCCCTACACTGCTGCCATTCTAGAATATGGTTCTCTGGGCCTGTTTTCTCAAAGCAAATTCTTTCACTTTTGTAATTTAGGGCTGCAAAGGGTGGAGTCCTGCTGCTTCTGGTGATGCCCTCAGGCTATCTTTTCTAGTCTCCTGTTCTTTCTCAGAAATCAGGATGTCCTCTCTGCTCTCTTTGTAGGCAACAAGTTTTCTGGACTTTCCTTTCTGGTAAAACTCAAAACATTTTAAATCATTCTGCTGGGCTCTTTGCTCTTGATTCTCAACATAAATCTGGCTAAAAGCCCCCAACAGTAACCATGCTATGGCCTCAATGTTACACTGCCTTGAAATTTCTTCTGCCAGATTAATTAGCCCACTTCCCTTAATCTCAGTCTCAGGCTGATATAGGGGGAAGAAATGTAACTCCCAAATCTGCTAGTTATCCAAAACACAAGTTCCTGTTCTTTAAAATTGATGAATGAATTCTAGGAGCAACAGAGGTTAAGAGAAGGAAAAATTTATTGAGGGAAAGAAAGCTTCTGTCTGAGAGAGACAGAAGGAGGACCAAAAAGTGGTTCTCCTGCCCACCCCACTTTTCAAATATGTTTTATACAGCCATGCCATGTGATGAAACATGTTCAAAGTGGAACAAAACTGTAGGATAAGACCCAATGGAAAATTACAAAGTGGGCAGGAGGTGGGGCAAAACCATGACCAATCAATAAGGTTATAAGTATGGTCACCCAGGTAATATTGATTAAATGGGGGTCAAATGGGGGAGCAAGTCACATAGCAATCATACAAGGACTTTCTTTTCTTTTTCATTGTTTATTTGTACATTTTAGGTAAACAATACAATTAAATTGATCGTTAGGATCTTGTACCTTTACCTGACTTATCTTGGTTCTTATTTTTCCCCATTCCCTAGCCCTCTCTTCACCCCCTCCCCCCTTCCCTAATTAAAAAGACATTGTTTCCATGTGTTTTTTTCCTTTTCACATATTTTTTCTCCTTTTTACCTTTCCCCTAACACTCCTACTTCCTCTACTACATTAGAACTTTTCTTCCTATTACACAATATCAATTTTACATTTTGATCCTTATTTACACTTTTAGATTTCCACACCAGAGAAACTATTTGGCACTTACACGTATGTGACTTAATAATTTTACTTAAGAGTATGGACTCAATGTGCATTCACTTACCTATAAATATCTCTAGTTTCTTACTCTTTATGGCTGAGTAGTACTCCATTTTATAAAATTTTCTTTATCAAGCCTTCAGTTGATGGGCAATTAGGCTATTTCCAAGTTTTAGCTATTACAAACTGTGCCTCTATAAACATAAGTGAGCATATATCACTATGGTATGATTCTTTGCTTTTTTGGAGAAGACATCCAGCAGAGGAATAGCTGGGTCTAATAGGACTTCTAATCCTAGTTCTCTGAGGTATCTGCATATTGATTTCCATTCTGCACTCCCACTAAAAATGAAGAAGGCTTCCTTTCTCCCCTCACCCCCAACAGCATTTGTTATTGGTTGATTTCTTGATAGCAGTCATTCTTTCTGGGGTGAGGTGAAATCTCAATGTTGTTTTCATCTGCATCTCTCGAATGACCAGTGATGTTGAACATTTTTTATATGTTTATTTGCTGCTTTTACTTCTTTGTCTGAGAAAGGTCAGTTCATTTCAGATGCCCATTTTTTAATTGGGTCTTTTATGAGGGGGGTCTGATTTTTAAAAAAATATGGAACATTCATGAATTTGCATGTCTTTCCTGCACAGAGGCCATGCTAATCCTCTGTATCATTCCAATTTGAGTATATGTGCTGCCGAAGCAAGCACGGATCTAAATTGTTTGAATTCTTTGTGTATTCTAGATAGTAGACCATTGCCTGAGGAACAGCTGGTTAAAATTTTTTCCCATATAGTGGGTTGTCTCTTAGCTCTGCTGGTTATTTCTCTGGCAGTGCAGAAGCTTTTTAAAAAGATGAGATCCCTAGCTGGGGATTTAGCTCAGTGGTTCTGCTGCCTGACTTGCAAGCGCAAGGACCCAAGTTCGATCCCTGGTACCAAAAAAAAAAAAAAAAAAAAAAAGATGAGATTATTTGGACTACTTCCCATGCTGCTGAGAATTTCTTCATAAAGTATTTTCCTATGCCATTATCTTGAAGAGTTCTACCTAACTTATCTTCCAGCAAGTTTTGTGTTTCTATTTTAATATTTATAACTTTAATCTACTTGGATTTTAGTTTAGTGCATGGTGAAAGATACGGGTTAGTTTAAATCTTTGACAAGTTGAAATCCAGTTTTTCCAATACCATTTTTTTTTTGGTACCATGGATTGAACTCAGGGCCTTGTGCTTGTGAAGTAAGCAGTGGAAACATTGAGCCAAATCCTGGCCCCCAACACCATTTATTAAAGAGGCTATCATTCTTGCAATAAGGATGGTTGGCTCCTTTGTCAATGATGAGCTTCCTGAATATGTCAGGAGTTCTTTCTGCATCATTTTCCACTGATCCTTCAGTCTGCTTCTTTGCCAGGGCTATGCTGTTTTTATCACAGTGGCTTTGTAGCATAGTTTCAAGTTGGGGATTGTGATACACCCTGCAATGGCTCTGTTGCCTAAAATGGCTTTTGCTATTCTAGTACTCTTCTGATTCCAAATGAATTTTTGGATTATTTTCTCTAGTTCTGTGAAATACACTGTTGGGCTTTCAATAGGGACTGCATTGAATCTGTGTAGCAATTTTCAAAGTATGGGCATTTTCACTATATTGCTTCTTCCTACCCAGGAACAAGGGATGTCTTTCCATTTTCTTATATCCCCTTTAATCTCTTTTTTCAGAGTGCTGCTGTTCTCAGTGTGGAGGTCTTTTGTTTCCTTTGTTAGATTGATTCTAGATATTTCTTTTTTTTTTCTTCTTTTTTTTGGGGGGGATGCTATTGTGAAAGAGGTTTTTTCTCTAATTTCACTCTTGGTGAGTCTGTTATTTGTCTATACAAAGGCTATTGATTTTTGAGTGTTTACCTACTTTTGAGTGTTTAGCTACTTTATTGAATCTGTCAATTAAGTCTATGTCTTTTGGCAGAGTTTTTGGGGTCTTCTATGTACAATATCATATCATCAGCAAATAATGACAGTTTAACGTCTTCCTTTTCTATATTTATTACTGTTATTTCTCTTGTCTAATTACTGTGGCTAATGTTTCCAAAACTATATTGAACAGGAGTGGTAACAGTGCACAACCTTGTCTTGTTACTGAGTTAGCATGAAGATTTTCAGTTTTTGACCATTTTGTATGATTTGGCTGTTCATTTTTCATAGATAGCCTTTACCAAGTTCAAATAAAGACAATCTATTCCAATTTTCTGCAGAGTGTTTATCATGAATGGGTGTTGAATTTTCTTGAATATTTTTTCTGCATCTATAGAGATCATCATATTGTTTTTGTCTCTTACTCTGTTCATATAGTGTATTATATTTATTGATTTACATATGTTGAACCATCCTTGCATCCCTGGGATAAATCCAACTTGGTCAGGATGTATGGTCAGGATGTCTTGATTACCCTCTATATTCTGTTTGCCAATATCTTATTGAGGATTTTTCATCTATTTTCATTAGGGAGATTGGCCTGTAGTTCTCTTTTTTGGTTGGGTCTTTCCCTGGTTTTGGGATCAAAGCAACACTTGCTTTTAGTAATGAATTTGGAAGTATTGCTTCCCTTTCAATTTCATTAAAAAGTTTAAAAAGTAGCGGCAGTAGTTCTTCTCTAAATATCTTGTAGAGTTCAGCAGTGAAGTCATCAGGACCTGGGCTTTTCTTTGTTGGTAGCATTTTAATTATATTTTCAATTTAACTGATTGTATTTGGGGTGTTTATAATTTTTATATCCTCTTCATTCAACTTTCATAATTCATATATATCTACAAATCTGTCCATTTGTTCTGTGTCCTCCATTTTATTAGAGATCCTCTGGATTTCTGCTGGATCTATTGTGAATTCACCTTTATCATTCCTAATTGCATGGATTTGAGCCTTTTCTTTCCTATTTTCATAAGGTTGGCTAAGGGTTATTAATTTTATTTATTCTTTTGAAAAACCAACTCTCTGGTTCATTAATTTTTTGTAACATTCTCTTAGTCTCCATTGCATTGGTTTCTGCTCTGATCTTTATAAATTCCTCCCTTGTATGAGCTTTGGGGTTTCTTGCTCTTCTTTTTCTGGGAGCTAAAGATTCACCATTAGGTTTTGGGGTGTTTTTTTTTGTTTTGTTTTGTTTTTTATTTTTCCTAGTGTGGGCATTCACTGCTATGAATTTCTCACATAAAATTGCTTTCATTGTATCCCTTAGATTCCTGTATGTTGTATTGGCATCATCATTAAATTGTAAAAACTGTCTAATTTCTTCTTTAATTTTTGCTTTGACCCATTGGTTGTTCAGGGGAGTGTTGTTCAATTTCCACATGATTTTGAAGTTCTTATGGCTTCTTATGCTTTTGATCTCCAGTTTAATTGCATTGTGGTCTGATAATACACAGGGGGTAACTTCAGTTCCTTTGCATTTACTTAAACTTGTTCTGTGAGCTAATATGTGGTCTATTTTGGAGAATGACCAATATGCAGCTGAAAATAATATATATTCTGATTTGGTGGGGTGCAACAATCTGTAGAGGTCTACTAAGTCCATTTGTTCAAAAAGTTGGCTCAGTTCTAGTATTTCATTGTTGTTGTTTTTTTGTCTAGATGATCTTAATATATGTTTTGTATAGTTGGGGCATTAGTATTTGGTGTACATATATTTATGATTGTCATCTCTTCCTCTTGGATTGTTCCCTTTACATGGATGTAGTGACCTTCTTTGTCTCTCTTAATTAGTTTATTTCTCTCATTGAGTTTATTGGTTCATTTTAGGTATACAGTACAGTTACATTCATCATTGGGATCTTGTACCTTTATATGACAGGTTCTCTTCATTAGTTTTAGTTTGAAATTTACTTTGTCTGCAAATAAGATAGCTACCCTGCTTTTTTCTGGGTTCCTTTCACATGGAGAACTGTTTTCCATTCTTTTACTTTCAGCTTATGAGTTTCTCAAGTAGGTGTGTCTGGTATATACAGCATATTGTTGGACTTTAATACATTCTGCCAATCTATTTCTTTTGATTGGTGAATTGAGGCCATTTACATTGATGGTTATATATATTGACTTATCATCATGTTATTTTCCTGTTGTTGGCTCTTATTTATTTTTCTCCCTCTCCCTTTAATTTTTTGCCTTGCCTGGTGTATTTGCTCTGTTGTGCCTCATGTAGTTGTGACCTTCATTGTCTTTTTTCTAGGATATTTTTAATAATTGTTTCAAGTACTGGTTTGGTATTTATGAAGTTTCTCAGGTGTTCTTTGTCATGAAAGTATCTTATTTCTCCATCAATTTTGAAAGATAGTTTTGCAGGATACATCAGCCTAGGTTGGAACTTGTTTTCTTTTAATGCTTGAAATGCCTCCCTCCAAGGGCCAGGAATTTAGCTCAGTGGTTCTGCTGCCTGACTTGCAAGCGCAAGGTGCTAAGCTTAATCCCTGATAAAATTTTTTTTAAAAAAAAAAAAAAAGAATAAAAGAAATACCTCACTCCAGGCTCTCTTTCACTTGAGAGTTTGTCTTGAAAACTCTGTTGTGACTCTAATGGTCTTCCCTTTGCATGTAATTTGTTCCTTTTCTCTAACTGCTTGTAGTATTTTGTACTTCTGTTGAGTTTCCAGGATCTTGACTATTATAGGTGTCTATAGGTGTCTAGGTGTTGATTTTTTGTATCATAACTACTTGAAGTCTTATATGCCTCATTTAACTGTATGTCAAGTTCTTTTGCTGTTTGTAAAGTTTTCTATCATTAATTCTGTGAACAGTTTTTTTAAATGTCATTTATGCTTTCTCCTGCTTTTTCATGGACTCTATCAATTTTATATTGTTCTTCTTTGCATCATCTAGGAGCAGTTGGATTGATTTCTCATGGTCCCTTACTATTTTTAAGAGATGTCTCTTTTCATGGTCACTGGCTGCCATCCTGTCTTCCATATCTGATATTCTGTCTTCAGATTGAGCCAGTCTGCTATGTATACTTTCAATAGAGTTTTTAATCTCCTGGATATCAGTTTGAATCTGTTTCATGGATCTCATTTCTTTCTTATGTTGGGCATTTGTGGTTTGCATTTCTTTCCTATGCTGAGCATTTGTGGCTTCCATCATGGTCTTGAACTCATCTATTTTTTTTATCTGTTTCTGTACTAGAGACTCTAATCATGTCTTTTATTCTGCTCATCATCTCTAGTTATCTGGGCAATTATTTGTTTTGAGTATTTCTACAGCCTCATTTATGTTTTTTTACTTCCTGTTCCATCAGTTCAGGTTCTGGATGGTTGATTATCAGACTTTTCCATCTCATTTCCCCCAGAATTTGCCTTTGGTAAGCTGGAAGACTGTTTCTTGCTTAAATGTCTTGTCATTTCTATTATTGTTGTTGGTATAGTCCTTGGTTTGTTTGCAATTTTTGTTTTTTGTTTTTTTATTTTTTTGTACCAGGGTTCGAACTTGAGTCCTTGCACTTGCAAGGCAGGCAGTGGCACCACTGAGCTAAATCCCCAGCCCATGTCCTTGGTTTAATTCCTGGATTGATACTTCAATACTATTTATCATATCTTTGTTGTTTATATTTAGAACCCTAAGGAATGATTGCTTCTCAGAGATGTCTTCCAGATATAGTTGGTCTCTAGGTTTTGA
The DNA here is from genome assembly GCF_012274545.1 of Fukomys damarensis. Lineage (NCBI taxonomy): Eukaryota > Metazoa > Chordata > Mammalia > Rodentia > Bathyergidae > Fukomys > Fukomys damarensis. The sequence continues at coordinate 91,592 of NW_022900925.1, forward strand.
GTCTCTATTGACTCTAGAGCAATCTCATTTTCATTATACCAAGAAAGATAGCAGATTAGATCAATCATAACAACTAGCCCAAGTGATACAATCAGCAACAATAGAATCAAGTACAGCTTAGGAAATGACAATTTGTGGTAGTTATTAATCTATCACCTTTAACTGTGTGAAATAAAATGAAATCAAAGACTAGCCCAAAATATGTTTATAATGAATAAACTGATTAATATAGTAACAGCCTTTGAGATGGGGTCTTAGAAGGAGTAAGGCCCTCTTACTATTCTTCACTTCTGCTCTCGCTCTCTCAGGGCAATGGCCTTTAAGACCCCCTGTGCCTCTTCAGTGTAGATGAGGTCCAGTTGTAGCCAGAGTGGTGGGGGAGTCATGGTGGTGTTGGCCTCTGGCAACCCAACCACTCTGTTCCTCCCTGGTCCACTGTGGGGGAGAACTGCACCAATGGCTTCAGACAACCTCCAGTCCCACTGGTCTGCTAGTTTCAGGAAGGCCTCTGGTCCTCACTAGTCCACTGGTGGCAGGGAGGCCTGGGTGGGTGAGGGGCCACACTGATGGCTTCACACAGCTTCCAACCTCACTGGTCTGCTCAGTAAGGATAGGGGTCAGGGATATTTCCTGGAAAGGCTGGACTAAGACTTTGCCCCCCACCCAGGTGATTGATACCTATTTAGAATATCAATCACTGCAATTTATCCCCAAGGGATACACAAGGGTATAGTAGTTTCTCTCCTTTTACAATTCTGGCCTTCAGTGAATGTGTCTTGATTGTTGTCCATGTTTGCTCCTTCTGGGCTGGCCCAGTCTAACTGCCTATGAGATATCTAATTAACTTAGCTATCTGCAATAAGGTAAAGTCTCTGGACATGAGCAAAATGCAGACAAACTTTCTACCAAGGCATAACAACATCGTCTGGAGTCCAGCAGCCAATATAGTCCTACTTCCTAGCTGAAGCCACCTGAGTCTGACCTTTACCAGCTTTGTAATCTTCTGAGCTCTGACTATAATCTCCCATACAGTGTCCTCTTAGGTGTTCCAACACTACTTTAACAGCAGGCATCTCCATATTTTTCCTAACTCTTCCCCCTCCCACAAGGCAGTTCCAAAGATTCTTGAACCACATGACCAGGTAATGTCACAGCAACAAATTCACTCCTGGTACCAAATATCTATTTTAGTTACTTTTCATGGTGCTGAGACCAAAATCCCCCCACCACATAAAGTTAAAGGAGGAAAGGTTTATATACTTTAGAATTCATAGACATTTCACTCCATAGTTGGCTGTCTCCCAGGCAGAATGGCACATGGCAAAGGGGCATATCAGAGTACAACAGTTCATGGTGCCTGCAAGTGAGCAAAAGCAAGAGGAGACCTTAACAACATCTTCCTTTCCCTTTGATCTTATTCAGACAACTCAGGGCCAGTAGGACTCACACTCTTAATCCTAGTGTTCTTAGGCCTAGCATTATACCATGAATTGGTCACACATTCTAGATTGAGCCACCTCTGAAAAAGCCCCACCTAACACCACCTGAGGCTTTAGGGGGCTATCTAATCAAAATCTATAACAAAGAACCACCAGTAACAGCTCACAGTGTTTGTGTATAAACCATATACCTGGAATACCATCTGACTGCATCCATGGGAGTGTCTGTCTGCATGCATTTCAGATTTGTAGCGTGCACCTCTGTGACTCTTCTTTTGTGAATGGCAGTTTGGCCTAGAAAGTCCCAGGCACCCCAACTACAAAGAAAAGCCCTGGTGAGTTCTGAATATTTCTCTACTATTAACTTCTGTTAGAAGCCTAACTGACTTACCAAAGTGGTTCTGCTCTTTGAACTAAAGTTTGCACACTATGATATTCATTGGTCCAGAGTGTCCTACACAAGTAAATGGAAGTGTGTGACCAGAGTTACAGTTTATAATTGCAAGGAGCTAGGGCTCCCAGTATTGGGATATAAAATCCATATAGAGAAAGAAATCAATCTCTACTCATTGGTGTGTCTGCCTATCTGCATTACAGATTTGTAGAGTGGATCTCAGTGAGCCTTCTCTTGTGAATGGCAATTTGGCCTAGAAAGTGCCATTCAGCTCTATTGCAAAGAAAGGCCTAGACAGATTTTGAATGTTTTGCTAAAATTAAATATGTTAGAAACCTAACTGACTTTTCAAAGTGGTCCAGCTGTTTGAAGTTGGAACACTAAGATATTTATTGGTGCATTCTGCCTCATAAAAGTGAATGGAACTGAAAACCTGAGGTACAGTGTGTAATAGCAACAAGATAGAGCTTGCATTGTTTGGGTATATGCTATGTACAAGGGATGTAGTCTGGCTGTACTAACTGGAGTTCTGTCTCATCTGTATTATACAATTATAGAGCACACCTCTGTGAGGCTTCTACTGTAGATGGTAGTTAAACCTATAAAATGGCATACAGCTCTACCACAAAGAAAAAGCCTGGAGAGTTCTGAATGTTTCACTAATCTTAACTCTATTAGAAGACTAACTGACTTTCCAGAATGGATCTTCTAATTGAACTGAAGTTTGCACACTAACATGACTGTTGGTCTATTGTGCTCTTTAGATGTGAATTGAAGTGTGTGAACTGAGGTGCAGTTTGTAACTGCAGTCAGCTAGAGCTTTGCAGTGTTTGTGTATAAAGTACATACAGGGAATGCAGTATGGCTCAACTCTGTGAGTGTCTGACTATCTGTGTGATAGAATTGTAGAGTGCATATCTGTTTTGCTTCTATTTTGAATGGTAGTTTGGCCATGCAGATCTGCAGCAAAGAATGGGCCTAAAAAGTTCTGAATCCTTCACTAAACTTACGTGGTTGTGCAGAATGGTTCTGATGTTTAAATGCAATTTTGAACACTAAGATATTCAAAGATCCACTGTGGTCCATAAAAGTAAATGAAGGTGTATGAACAGATGGGCAGTTTGTGATTTAAAACAACTAGAGTTCAATGTGTTTGGGTATGAACTATATACAGGCAATGCATTCTTAAAGCTCCCAATAGTATGGTACAAGCTACATACAGGGAATGCAGTCTGGATGTATTGCCATAGCTGCTATCAATAATTCATATAAGTTCCAGGACAAAATCAGCTAAAGAAGCTAACTGGAAGACCAAGTCTTGTCTCTCATAGTTAAGCTGGTTGTTTATCTGTCAAAGAAAAGGTGCTGTCCTCTCCATTAAGAACAGAGATGCACTTCCCTCTTCCCTTCATAACAGAGGAAAGAAGCTACCTCAGCTTGAATCCTGGCATAGTTCTGCCTTTAGTCCAGGGAGTGATGCTTGCTGCTACAAGGGGAAACCCCATTTGAAGCAGAATTGGTGGACAATAAAGGCCATTACTCAAAAAGAAAAAATGATTTCACACTAAGGTATTCATTTGTCTAAAGTTCCCTGTAGAAGTAAAGTGTGTGATCTGAAGTGTATTTTGTAACTGCAAGCAACTGAGCACCCAGTGTTTGGATATAAACTACATACATGAAATTCTGTTTGGGTGTACTCAGATGAATGTTTGCCTTTCTGTATTTCAGGTTTTTAGACTGCCTTTCTATGTGGCTTCTATTGTAAATGGTGTTTTGACCTGGAAAGTGAAATACTGCTGTCTTGCACAGAAAGGACCTGGAGAATTCTGAATGTTTCATTAATAGAAACACTGTTAGAAGCCTACTGACTTTCCAGAATAATTCTGCTGTTTTTAACTTATGTTTGCATACTAAGGAATTCTTTGGCCATAGTGCCATATAGAACGGAAATGAATTATGTGATCTGAGGTTCAGCTTGTAAATACAAGCAGCTAGAGCTCCCAGTGTTTGGATATAAAATACACAGAGGGAGTGCAGTGTGGCAGTAATCACCAGAGTGTCTGCCTGTCTGCATTACAAATTTATAGATGGCACCTCTATGAGGTTTTTATGCTGTATGATATCTTGGCCTAGAAAGTACCATTCAGCTCTGATGCAAAGAAAGTTCTTGGAAAGTTCTAAGTGTTTCTGTTACAAGCCTGACTTTCCAGAATGGCTCTGCTGCTTAAAGTGAAGTTTTCATGCTAAGATATTCATTGATCCAAATTGTACTACAGAAATAAATGTAAGTGTGAGATCTGATGTGTACTTTGTAACAGGTAGAGCACTCAGTGTTTTGGTACAAATTCAGTACAGGGAACGTGCTCACTGGAGTGTCTCCTTATCTGCCTTACAGATTTGTTGAGTGTACCTCAATAAGGGTTGCACTGTTAAGGACAGTTTGACATACAAAATGCCATGCAGCTCTGTTTGAAACATTGGGCCTGGAGAGTTGTAAATATTTTATTCATAACAATTCTATGTTAGAAGCCTAAATGACTTTCCAAAATTGTTCTTCTATTTGACCCAAAGTTTGCACACTAAGATATTCATTGGTCCAAGCTACCCCTTAGAAGTAAATGGGAATGTGTGATCTCAGATATAGTACAAGCTGCTATACCTCACATTTTGGGGGGTATAAACTATATACAGGGATTACAAACTGGTTATACTCACTGGCTTGTCTGTCTATCATCATCACAGATTTGTAGAATGAACCTCTTTGAAGCTTCTATTGTGAATTGCAGATTGTCTTAGAAATTACCATGCACGAGGACCAGGGATTTAGCTCAGTGGCAGCACACCTGCCTCAGAAGCATAAGATCCTGAGTTCAATCCTTGGTACTGGAAAAAAATTTACCATGCACTTCTGTTGAAAAGAAAAGGTCTGGAGATTTCTAAATGTTTCATTAATAACAAGTCTACATCAGAATCCTAACTGACTTTCCAGAATGCTTCTACTGTTTGAACTGAAGATTTCACCCTGAGATAATCATTGTACCAAAGTGCCCTATAAAAGTGACTGGAAGTGTGTAATCTATGTTGTAGTTTGTAACCGCAATTAGATATAGCTCTGAGTGTTTGGTTATAAAGAACATACAGGGAATGCAGTCTACTTGTGCTCACTACTATATCTGCGTATCTGCATTACAAATTTGTTAAATGCACCTCTATGAGGCTTCTATTGTGAAGGAAAGTTAAGCATAGAAATTCGCATGACGCTCTGTTGCAAAGAATGGGCCTAGAGAGTTCTAAATATTTCACTATTAACAACCCTTTATTAGAGGCCTAACTTTCCAGAATGGTTCTGCTGGTTGAACTGAAGTTTGCAAACAAACATATACAGTGATTCAAATTCCCTATAGAGGTGATGATTGGAAATGTGTGATCTGAGGTGCAGTGTGTAACTGCAAGCAGCTAGAACTCCTGTTGTTTACATATAAACCACACTCAGAAAATGCAGTCTGATCATACTCACTGGAATGTCTGCCTATCTGCATTACAGATTTGGTGAGTGCATATCTGAGACTTCCTTTGTCAATGGCAGTATCACCTAGCATGGGCTGAGCAGCTATATTGCAAAGAAAGGGCCTGAGAGTACTAAGTGTTCCAATACTAACAACTCTCCTAGAAGCCTAACTGGCTTTCCAGAAAGGTTCTACTGTTCGAACTAAAGTCTGCACTCTAAGATATTCATTACTGCAAAGTGCCATGTAGAAGTGATAAATGGAAGTGTGTGTAATCTGAAGTGCAGTAACTGCACACAGCTAGAGCTCCCAGTGTTTGGGTATAAACTACATACTTGGAATGCAGTCTGGTTGTTCTCACTGTAGGGTAGGTCTATATGAATTACAGATTCATAGAGTGCACCCCTATGAAGTTTCTATAGTGACAGGCAGTTTGACCTCAAAAGTGCCGTGGAGTTCTATTGCAAAGAAAGGGCCTGGAGTGTTCTAAATATTTCATTAATTAAAACTCTGTGTTAGAAGCCTAACTAACTTTCCAAAATGGTTCCTATGTTTAAGTTGAAGTTTGTACACTGATATGTTAAGTGGTCCAATTAGCCTTTTAGATATGAATGGAAGTTTGTTGTGGGAGGTGCAGTTTGGAACTGCAAGCAGCTAGGGATCCCAGTGTTTCATTATAAACTACATACGGGAAATGCAGTATTGCTGTAATCACAGGAGTGTCTGCCTATCTATATTACAGAATTGTTGAAAACACCTCTATAGGATTTCTGTTGTGAAGGGCTGTTTGGCAAAGAAACTGCCATACAATTCTGTTGCAAGGAAAGGGCCTGGAGAATTCTAAATGTTTCATTAATAACAACTCTATGTTAGACACCTAGCTGACTTTTCCAAATAGTTCTTCTGTTTAAATTGAAGTTCATACCCAGATATTTATTGGTACAAATTGCCCTACAAAAGTAAATGGAAGTTTGTGATCCAAGGTGCAGTTTGGAACTGCAAACAGTAGATGTCCCAATGTTTGGGTAGATTTCCTATTGTTTCCTACATATAAGGAATGCAGTCTGGCTGTGCTCATTGGAGTGTCTGCCTTTCTGCATTACATATTTGTTGAACACACCTCTCTGAGGCTTCTATTGTAAAGATCAGTTTAGGCCAGAAAGTGCCATCAAGCTGTGTTACAAAGAAAGGGCCTTGAGAGGTTTTAGTGTTTCCCTAATAAAAATTCTATGTTAAAAGACTAACTTTGCCATCAAGCTGTGTTACAAAGAAAGGGCCTTGAGAGGTTTTAGTGTTTCCCTAATAAAAATTCTATGTTAAAAGTATAACTAAGGGTGAAGGGAGGGCAGGGGAATGGGGAAAAAATAAGAACCAAGATACATCATGTAAAGGTACAAGATCCCAGTGATAAATGTAATTGTATTGTTCACCTTAAATGTACCAATAAACTTAATGGAAAAAAAAAAGACTGACTTCCCAAATAGTTCTGCTGTTGGAACTAAAGTTTGCACACTAAGATATTGATTAGTCCAAAGTGCCCTATAGAAGTGAATGGGAATGTGTGATCTGAGCTGCATTTTGTAGCTGTGAGCTCAGAGTGTTTGGGTATAAACTTCATACACAGAATGAAGTCTGACTGTACTCACTTGCAGAGGCTGCCTATCTACATTACAGATTTGTCGAGTGGACCTCTGTGAGGCTTCTGTTGTGAAAAGCAGCTTGGCCTAGAAGTTACCATGCAGCTCTGCTGCAAAGAAAGGGCATGGAGAGTTCTAAATGTTTCATTAATAACTACTCTATGTTAGAACTGTAACTTACCTTCCTAGCTTCTGTTTGAATTGAAGTTTGCACATTAAGAGTTTCATTGTTCCAAATTGCCCTATAGAAATGATGAATGGAAGTATGTGATATAAGTTGCAGTGTGTAACTGAATGCAATTAGAGCTCCCAGTGTTTGGTATAAACCACATACAAGGAATGTAGTGTAGTTGCACTCACTGAAATGTCTGCCTATCTGAATTATAGGTTTGTAGAGTACACCTGTATGAGGTATCAATTGTGAATTGCAGTTTGGCTTAGAAAGTGCCATGCAGGTTTGTTGTAAAGAAATAGTCTGGAGCATTTTAAATATGTCACCAATACTAACTCTATTTTAGAAGGCTAAATGACTTCTGAATATGTGAGGTCTTTGGGAGACATTCTATATCTAAACCATAACAGGAACTGAGAGCTGGGTTAATCTCATCTTGCAGTTGATGGCCTTGAAAGCCAGAATGTCCCTAGAATGACAGTGAGCGGTTATTGTAAAATATGCTTATGCTGGGAGCTTATTAATACACTGGCTGACTGACCTCACCCCTAAAGATTTTCATGCTATAAGTCTGTGATAGGTCCCAAGAATTTTCGTTAATAATAGTTTTCCTCATGGTCTTGGGACTGCACTTTGAAAACCGCTGATGTATAACCTAGGCTGAGGGAGGTAGACATATTGGAAGGAATCCCTCATCTGTTACCTGCCTGAACTCCAACAACCAGGAGGTTGTCTGAGAACACCAGAGACCACACCTCACCAGAGAACTAATCAATGTTTTGATCTGGAATGACAGCATTTTGGAAAGCTCTGAGGATTTTTAAACTTTGACATAACTTACAGCAGTTTAGTTCTTGTATCAGCTGACAATGCATGCCTGTATTTGTGTGTGGGGGTGCCTAATGGGCTGCATGCAGCAAATCACAGCCACTAACTGACAAGTAGTACTGCTTTCCTCCTGCAGCCTCCATTTGGGGACTTGAAACCATGGGTGAAATTGGAAGTGGTCCCTTTGGTTTATTTATATTTTAAATTTTTATTTATGTATTGCTTTTCTTTCCTCTGCTCTATTTTTGAGATAGAATATTGCTAAATTACTAAGCTACTCAGGGCTGAACTCAAACTTTCAGTCCTGCCTCACCTTCCCAGATTACTAAGATTACAGGCCAAAGCCAGCTATTTTTTAGTACAGATTCAGTGGTATTAAGTATAATTGGTGTCCAGCAATCACCACTCTCCATCTGCAGAACACTTTTCATTCGCAAGGTAAAACCTCTATACATATTAAGTACAGAATTTCCATTCAACCAAGCCCTTAGCAGTCACTGTTTTAATCTCTATCTCTAAAGTTTTGGCTATTCTAAGTACTTCTTATAAGTGGAATCATACCATATTTATCCTTTTGTGGCTGGCTTTTTTTCATTCACTATATTATGCTCAGGTTTCATCCATTTCTACAGCATATCATAGAATTTTTTTCTATTTAATTTATTTGGGTTTGTTTGTTTTTGGTATGAGGGATTATACCCACAGCTTTATGCATGCTAGAGAAATGATCTACCACTGTGCTACATGCTCAGGCCTTTTAGGTTTTTTATTGTTATACATTTGCAGTACATAATGACTACATTCACTGTGGATATTTAGTACATGTACATGACATATCTTAATTCTCTTTAAGTCCTCTTCATCTCTTCCATGTCCCCTCCCTCCATCTCTTATCCCCTTCCCATTTGCAAAATATCTATCTCCTTATTTCTTCTTTGTCTTTTTTTCTTTTTTTTTTTTTTTTAAGGGGTTTAA
>NW_022900925.1:100616-103162 GCF_012274545.1 Fukomys damarensis
TTTTTTTTTTTTTGTACCAGGGATTGAACTCAGGTCCTTGCACTTGCAAGGCAGGCAGTGGAACCACTGAGCTAAATCCCCAGCCCCTCTATCTTTTCTTTTGATCTTCAATTTCTTTATACTTTGGGTTTGTCATATAAGAAAAACCATACAATATTTAAACTTACATGTCTAACTTATTTTACTTAACATTATAATTTCAAAGTGCATCCATTTTCCAATAAATTACTCAAATTGATCCTTCTTTATAGCAGAGAAGTACCTAAATTTCCTTTATCCATTCATCTGTTGATTGACATATAGACCACTTCCAAGATTTTACTTTTATCAATTGTGCTGCTATAAATATAGTTATGTAATGTGTCACTGTAATACAATTTATTTAATCCTTTCAGGAAAATACCTAGTAGGGAAATTCCTGCATCAAAAGGAATTTCTATGTTTAGTTTCTGAAGACTCTCCATATTGATTTCCTCAGTGGATGTACTAGTTTATATTCCCATCAACAATGCAGTTTTCCATTTTTACCATACCCTCACCAGCATTTGTTACTATTTCATTTCTCAATGATAGCCATTTTTTCTGGAGTAAGATGTTGTTTTAATTTTCATTTCTCTAATAGTCAGCAATGTTGAATTTTTTTTCATATATTCACTGGCCATTTGTCCTTCTTCCGAGAAGTGTTTTTATTTCAGTTGCTTATTTTTTGACTGAGTCTTTTTATATTGGGGGTCTAGTTTGTTGTTGTTATTGTTGTTGTTGTTCTTTATATATTCTAGATATTAGTCCTCTGTTCAAGGTATAGCTGGCAAAACTTTTTCCTATTCTGTGGATTTTTTTCTTCACTCTATTGGTTGTTTATTTGATGTGTGCTAGCTTTTTAATTTGATGTAATCTGATTTGTTGATTTGTGATGTTATTTCTTATGTAATTGGTGTTCTCTTCAGAAAGTGCTCTCCTATACCTATGTCTTTAAGAGTTTTATCTATTTTACCTTTCAGAAGATTGTTTCTGTTTTAATATTTAAATCTTAGATCTAGTTTTATTTTAGTTTGGAACACAGTGAGAGATATGGGTCTAGATTCATTTTTCTGCATGAGTTTAGCTAAAGCAGAATTAAGGAAAATCAGTTTTACCTAGCCATAAGCAATCTCTCTCCCACCCCTACCCCCAGATTTTCCCTCCCTATAACTGCTGAATTTTGTTCTGTTATAGATAAGGTTAACAGCAAAATTCTTGCAGAGTCCTGTGATATCCTGGTTTTTCAGGAATCTACCTGCCTTCAAGGCTAATCTCTGGTCTGATACTGATAAGGTAGATAATTATGTTCCTGTAAATGGAGTCCTGTGACGTAAACTTTTTTCTCAAGAACTACAGATAAGGTTGACAGCTATGTTCATTTAAATAGGGCCCTATGACATCCTGGAATTCTTGATATCTGTTTTCTTTCAAGGCTAAGCTGTAAATTGTCACTGAGTAAATAACTGCCTTTTTTGCCGCTGTAAGCTCACCTTGCCCCATTCCAGTTTTGCACCAATCCCTTCCAACGAAATGTATACAAACTAGAGCCTATCATTTGTTTAAGGCTTAGTCCTTTAGACAGGAGTTCAGCTGAGTTGGGATACACTTGAAAATAAAATCATCCTGTTACCCAGTAGTCTCTTCAGTCTCTTAAATTCTGAAACGTAGCCAATTTTCCCAGCACCGTTTGTTAAAGAAACTATTTTTCCTTCAGTGTATGTTTTTGGCCCCTTTATCAAAAATCAGGTGGCTTAATGTGTCTGGCATTTTTTCTGTGTCCTTTCTGTGCCCTCTATTCTGTTCTATTGACACACGTCTGTTTTTTACTAGTATCATACAGTTTTTATCATTGCAGCTTTGTAATATAACTTGAAGTCTAGAATTGTGAGGCCTCCTGCTTCATCTTTGTTGCCAACAATTGCTTTTGCTATTCTCTCATACCTTTTTTAAAACTTTATTTTGATACCAGAAATTGCTATCATAAATTTCCCAGGCTGGCCTCAATCTTTTGATCCTCCAGCCTCATGAATACCTGACATGTCCAGCACGTGACATCACACCTAGCAACTTCTTTCCTTTTAAGGAGAAGTAATATTCCATTGAATATATGTGCCACATCTTTTTCATCTATTCACCCATGGATACAGGGTTTTTTCCAGGTTTTAGCTATTGTGAATGATTTTGCTATAAACATAGTATACAAATGTTACCAGGGCTTGGAGGCAAAGTTTCTGGCTCTGGGGATACCAACTGACCAGGTTCTACCACCTATTCCATGGTGCTAATTTTTAAAATTAATTTTATTGGTACATTTAAGGTATACAGTACAATGACATTCATCAATGGAAATTTACACCTTTATGTAATCCTTTTTGGTTCTATTTCTTCCTCATTCCTCTTCCCTCCCTTCAACCCTTCCAGCCCTCCCTTTCAACAAAGACTTTGTTGGGCTGGGGATTTAGCTCAGTGGTTCTGGTGATTGCCTCGCAAGCGCAAAGACCTGAGTTCAATCCCCAGTACCAAAA
>NW_022900925.1:103686-188396 GCF_012274545.1 Fukomys damarensis
CGAGACGTCAAGCACAAAAAAAAAAAAAAAAAAAAAAAAAAGACTCTTTCCAGTTTTTCTTTTTCTCACATTAATTCCATCCCCTTCTTTCTTTTCCTCTGCCCCTCCCACTTCCCTTTTACACCTTTTCTTCCCATTTCACATTATCTATTATACCTTTTAATACTTATTTACACTTTCAGCTTCTCACACTAGAGAAACTACTCAGTATTTACGTGTGTGTCCTATTTATTTCATTTAAGAGTAAGTCCTCAATGTGTATCCATTTAGCTATAAATGTCTCTAGTTTCTCATTCTTTATGGCTGAGTAGTTTTTAAAAAATACTTTTTCGTTATCCAGTTTCCTGTTGAGGGGCAATTGAGTTGCTTCCAAGTTTTAGCTATCATGAATTGTGCTGCTATGAACATTGGTGCACATATATCACTGTGGTATGATTCTTTTAATTCTTTGAGGAAGAAACCCAGCAGGGGAATAGCTGGATCAAATGGGACTTCCAATCCTAGTTCTTTGAGGTATCTCCATGCTGATTTTCAGTGGTTGCACCAGGCTACATTCTCACTAGCAGTGGAGCAGGATTCCTCTTTCTCAACAACTCTGCCAGCATTACTTGTTGCTTAATTTCATGACAGCAGACATTCTTTCTGGCACAAGGTGGAATCTCAGTGTTGTTTTCATTTGCATCTCTTGAATGTCCAGTGATGTTGAACATTTTTTCATAAGTTTATTTGCTGTTTCTACTTCTTTGTCTGAGAAATGTCTGTTCATTTCAGATGTCCATTTCTGGATTGGATCTTTAAGTTTGGGAGGCATGATTTTTTAAAGTTCTTTATATGTTCTATATAGTAGACCTTTGTCTGAGGAACAGCTGAAGAAAAATTTTTCCCACACTTTTCTTGTTTTCTCTTGCTTGGTTGTTTTGGGGTTTCTTGTTTGTTTGTGTTTTTGGTACTGGGGATCAAACTCAGGTCTTTGCACTTGCAAAGCAGGTGGTGGAAGCTAAATCCCTGGCCCTTGTATTCTTTTGCTGTGCAGAAGCTTTTTAATAAGAAGAGATTCTACTTGTTAATTGTGCTAGTTCATGGACAACTAAGGTTTTGTTCATAAAATCTTTTCCTACACCAATGTTTTCAAGAGTTCTACCTAACTTCTCTTCCAGCCGGTTTAGTCCTTCTGTTTTAATATTTAGATCTTAAATCCATTTCGATTTTAGTTTAGTGCATGGTGAGAGATATAGGTATAGTTTTAATCTTTGGTAAGTTGAAATCCAGTTTTTCCAGCACCATTTATTAAAGAGGCTATCTTTCCTCAAGTGAGGATGGTTAGCTCCTTTGTTGAAGATGAGGTGGCTGAGTATGTCTGGAGTTGTTTCTGCATCTTCTAATCTGTTCCACTGGTCCTCACAGGCCTGTTTCTTTGCCAGTGCCATGCTGTTGTTACAGTAGCTTTGTAGTATAGTTTCAAGTTGCAGATTGTGATACCCACTACCTTTATTGAATTCTAGGTCTCTTCTTGGTCCAAATGAATTTTTGGAATGTTTTCTCAAGGTCTGTGAAGTATGCTGCTGGTATTTCAATTGGGATTGCATTGACTGTATAGCAGTTTTGGAAGTATGGCCATTTTCACTATGTTAATTCTTCCTACCCAGGAGCAAGGGATGTCTTTCCACTTTCTGATATCCTCTTCAATCTGTTTTTTTCAGAGTGCTGTAGTTTTTAAAGTAGAGATGTTTAATTTCTTTTGTTAAATTGATTCCTGGGTATTTCAATTTTTGGATGCTATTGTGAAGGAATTGTTTGCCCCATTTCTCTCTCAGTGAATCTGTTCCAACTACCATGATGCCAGTTTAAGAGATAAACAATGGTCAAAGAAGGACAGGAACTTTAATCAGTATAGTCATACTGGGTTGACAGGGAAACCAGCATCCTCAGCCTTGTCTTCAGAGGGTACTAACAGGAGTAAATGAAGAAGGAACAGGAAACAAGAGCTTTCATAAACAGTCTTGGCTAAATTGGGTGCTTTTGACCTTTATCTCAGGACTGGTTATGCAGAGCTCCAGGAAAGTATAAGTGCCCTTATTATTCCCATCATGGAGACTGAATTGTCCCCTCAGGCAATAAAGACTTCTCCAAGCCCTCTGGAAAACCAGAATGGAAGTAATGATCAACTAGACTGCAGCCAATCCCAGTAACTCCAGCTAATCTCCTTCTGCTATCAGGCCAACCTGTTCCTTTTCATCAGAGCCATACCCCCCTTTTAGCTCCTAGGGCTGGAGTTTCTTCTCCCTTTTCTCTTTTGAGCTCTTGCTAATAAATCTGCCTATGCCTATGAATATGGAAGTTCCAGGAAGCCTGGAAATACAAACATTAAAGCTTGATATCTTTTGATAAACCATATCTTACTATTTTTACAGTGCTAAGGATGGAACCCAGGCTATGCTAGGCAAATTCTCATACCTTGTGTTTTATTAACCAAAGATAGGAATCTCTAGGTTTCAGTAAAAAGAATGCAAGTATTATCCAATCAAAAGTAATAACTTCTACATAATAATGTGAGCTACAATAACCATCACACACCCTCCCATACTAGGATTGAATCCAGAAGCTTCACTCTGAGCTACATCTCCAGCTACACCCCTCTCTTTTTTTCATTAAGTTTATTGGTACTTTTTAGGTATATAATATGATGACCTTCATCATTGAGAATTTGTACTTTTACATGATATACCTTGGTTCTTATATTTCCCCCGTTCTCCTGTCCTCACTTCAACCCCTCCACTGTTCCCTATTTACAAAGATTTTGATGCCATTTTTTATTTTTCTCATAATTATTGCTTTCCCTTCTTTCCTTTTCCCTACCCTTCCCACTTCCCATTCCCCTTTGAACATTTTCTTCCTATTTTACATTATCTCTCAGATTTTGATTCTTATTTACACTTTCAGTTTCTCACACCAGAGAAACTATTTGGTATTTATTTACATATGTGTGTCCTATTTATTTCACTTAAGAGTATGGCCTCAACACACATCCACTTAGCTATAAATGTCTCTAGTTTCTCATTATTTATGGCTTAGTAGTACTCTATTTTATAAAATGAAAGTCCACATCTTCTTTATCTAGTCTCCAGTTGATGGGCAATTGGGTTATTTTTTTTTTAATTTCAGATATGGTCTCACTAAGTTGCTAAGTTTCCCAGGCTGGTGTCAAACTTTGAATACTCCCTGCCTTAGCCTCCCAAAGTGTTGGGATTACAGGTGTGAGCCATCATGACTGGCTCCATCTTCCCTTTGTGTGTGCGTGTGTGTATGTGTGTGTGTGTGTGTGTGTGTGTGTGTGTGTGTATTGCTGAAGATGGGACCCAGTGCCTTGTGCATGCCACACAAGCATCCTACCATTGAGCTACACTCCTAATCCTGCCATCTTCTCTTTTTATCTGTTAGTTCTTAGTTTTACAGGCCAGACTCCACATGTTTACACTAGAAGTAAATATCACTCAGTACCAAAACTTGCACATTTTTCCTTCAGTAAATCCATTAGCATCACAATACTCTAGAAACTGGGGCACAGAGAAGTTCAATAACTTGCTCAAAGTTATGCAGGTGGGTTAGGAAACCTGTAGCCTGTGTCCCCAAGGCCTGCTCTGACTTTCCCAGACAATGCTTGACTTGTAGGAACAATCTGAAAATGTTTTCCCTACATAATTTATTGGCTTTTACTTTTTTCCAGCTCTGTTCTATTCAATAAATATATAGGATAAAAAATCCAGTCACTGCCAGAAGGGGTTTAAAGTGTTACTTAAGTGGGAGCAATAGACAAGTAAGCAGTGACAAAAGCGCCTAGTGAGGACCTGAGAGAGGGCTGTGAGAGCCAGGATGAAGGACATCACCTCCAACCCTAAAGGTCATGGAAGGCTATTCATAGGTGGGACACTGGAGCCAAGTCTTGAAAACAAGTAGGATTATCCAGATGGCAGAAAAGAGGTCCCTGTTAAACCTTTCAGTTATTTGCTACCATGTAACGAATCACCCCAAAACTTAGTGGCTGTAAACAGCCAACAGCTGTTTTATTACTCTCCTGGAACTTGGTTCACCTTGAAAACTTTGTCACTGTCATTAATATCTGGCATTTGATATTAGCTGCTGGCTAGGACAGCAACTAGGGCTGTAGATAGAAACCTGCCATGGGGTACTTCCTGTAATCTGAGCTTCCTCACAACATAGCAGCAAGGGTCCCTAAGGAACCAGGAGTATACTATCCACTCTGACTTGGAAATGACATGGCTTCACCTTCACCATAGTCACAAGCACTCCCACAGCATTAGACTACCTCATAAGTGGTGGAATGTGGCCTTTTTTTTTCCTGGTACCGGGGATTGAACTTGGGACCTTGTGCTTGCAAAGCAGGCAGCACAGCCATTCTTAAAAATACCATTTGCCACAAGAACCTGTAAGGGCCTAAGTATTGAGATTAGACTTTTCTCTCATTGCCCAAATATAACTCAAGTATAAACAATGGTAGAGCAGAAAAAAAAAGTGTGGACTTCTCTATTGTATCTCCATCCATATAAAAGTATAGGAAATTGCATGGAGCTGGGTATCAATCATCAAATACCCTGGAATTTTTTCCTCTTCCTGTCTTTGAGGAAACTATTATTCTAACCCTGGAAATGCCACTGTTTTTCCTGGACTACTGTGGAATAGTAAGGTCTATATCTGCTTTCTTACACACATCATCATGTCTGTTATGCTCATTAACCACATTACCTGTACCTGTAGTTCACTCTGCTTGTTTAACAATACACTGTATAATTTTATCACAGCTTAGCTACTGAGGAAAGATTTGCATTGTTTTTGCATTCTATTATGGACAAAGTGCCAGGTACAATGCTCTGCACATTCTCTCAGCAACACACCCCAAGGTTGGGGTGATTCCATGATTGATGGGCTGGCTATATCTTCATTTAGAGGCAGCTCAGTCTTGCTGCCCATCAGTCCTGGCCTAAACCAACAGAACAAAGCAGACAGGCTGGTTTCAGCAAACAACAGTAGCTTTCCAGTAAACAGAGAAAATGGACTCAAAATGTAGTATACAATCTCCCTCACTCAGAGAAGTCCAATAACTGTACACACACCTGAGCGGACTGTCCTTGGGTATCCAAGTCATAAACATTCCTTATGATTATAGCCCCTGGACCCAAATCAAAATATTGTCTTCCTTCCCTGCCAACTGCTGAAATCTCCTGATTTTAGTCCCTGCTTCTAATACCTACTCACTGGAATAAACTTTTGTTTTTGTCACGATAAAGAGCCTGTTTTTTGACAAGTGTATTCTTTCTATCAATGCCTTTTCCTGCAAGCCCTGAACAAACAACCTTCCTGGGTTATTTTCTGAGCACAAGGATGCCTCCAAATCTGTATTTCCTAAAATAGGATGTGTAGGAGGACAGGGTCCAGGATCAAGCAGACACACTCAGCCCTCAGAGATGTCTGGGCCCTGCCCACCTGGACACAGGAAGTTGTCGTCTGGGCTCCCTAGTTGCGCTCTGCAAAGGGCTCTGGGAAATGTGGTCTTTTGTTGGGGAGTGGAGTGCGTAAAACAGGGTCATTTTTCACTAACATTGACTGGGAAGTTTGCTATTTATTTCTGTTACAATTACAAAAAAGGCATTTTAAAGGAAGGAAAGAGCAGGGATTCAGAGTACAGGATCTAATGGACAGGTTAACAAGGACGGCATGCTAGACCATTGAAATCTCTCCCCGCCAACCCCTTTTCTTTTTCTTTCTGGACCTTAATTGTCTCTGTGTAGAAGCCCTAGTGACAGATCTGATTGGCCATGTCTTAATTTCTGCTCATTCACTGGTGGAACCAATTGACAGCCCAACAGACTGAGGAACTGGAGGACAGGCTAGTGCAGGAGAGAATTCCCTGGAAGAAAACACTTCTGAAACCCCAAAGCAAAGTGAGCTATTTGTCTTTTGCTTCCTTAAAATTCTTCAGGCAGTTTGAAACTGGCTGCAGGGACTGGGAGGTAAAGCTGCTTCTCCCCATCACTGAGAGCAAATTTGCTTCTCTCCAAATTAAAGGTGAAAAAGGAAAAAAAAAAGAGAGTAACTCATTGTGATTAAATCACTGGATATGTGGTGGTGTTCTGTAATGTCTGCCTCAGAATTAAGAGGGTCAGTGACAGTTCAGAGTGTTCTATTGACCAGACAAGGAAATGCAAGTCTAGAAGGGCAAAATTTTATTCAGGCTGGCCAGAACCTGGCTCTGTTCAGAGAGAAGGGTGCCAGGCTTCTAAACTCAGGAGTTTTTATAGGGCTGTGAGCAGGAACTTCTTGGCAGGAAACAGGAACTTGGTGGGAAAGCACAGCTCATGTCACAGAAGCAGAATAGCAGTTAGTGGGTGGGAACACCATTAGGGTGCATTCTATTTCTCAGAACATATATTTTCTCTTTATTATAGATGTCAACTGTAATCAGGGATGTTTGCTATGAGGTCAACCAGCGGGCAATTTTTCACAGACACGAAGCTTTAGTTAACAAAAGGGAGGAAGTTAGACAAAATGGAGTTGCTTTGGTTGCTTTGGTTCAATATTTCCCTCTCTTCTAGTAACTGAAGCAAATCTTGGCTTTTTTGTCATTTACATGTCTACACACGTTTCTCCCTCTATCTCTTTATGATTTAGAGGCACATATCCTGTGAAAGAGGTGAGAACCATGAGCTTGACCATATTTATTTGTCTCTTAATATAAGTAGCTAAGCTATTTATGACATATGGGTCAACTAACATAGCCAGTAATAGTAGACATAATGGTCCAGCAATAGCTGAGAGTAAGGTAGTAACCCAAGGGGACCAGTTAAACAGGGATTGAAACTTTTTTTTGTCTAGTAATTAGTTTTAACATTTTTTTCACCTTCAAAAGGGTGTCTCTGATAATTCGATTCATTGGCATGGAAACAGCAAGTTTCACCCAATGCTGTACAAAATCCCCCTTGTTTCACGAACAGCAAGTCGTGGCCCCATCTATTTTAGAGAACTACTTTGACCAAAGAATTGACTTGTTTTTCTAATTTGGATACAGAGGTCTCCAAATATCTTAGGTCTTTAGCCACCTGATGGCTAAGGGTCTTGAGTCGGGTGTGTTGGAGAACCAAAGACGTGGTTCCCAGAGCAGCTGATCCTGCAATTCCTAAGCTTACCAAGATTGGAATCAGGACAGGGACTGCTCTTTTGAATATGGGTAGTCTTTTTATCAGGGCAAGATGTTTACACCCCTTGGGTCCATTATAATGCAGAAATTATGGTATCACAAAGACAATTATACATACTGAGAAAACTTTATTGAATGTTGTCTTAGGTATACATTGAGTTAATCCTTCTGTTCAGGCAAACCAGGTGTCTTCAGGGGCACAATAGTGCAAGGCTCCCAGGGAGTGGTTAGTAATGGTACTGTTGCATAGGTTTTTGTAGGGGAAGCAAGACAGATCATAACCTGTGCTCGCCAGACAGGTCCCTTGTCCTTGGATATCTCTTAGTGTAAGTCTGGGCCTGTCCCAGCTGCAATCATCATATTGTACTGTCCTAGGTTGGTCTATGAGGCCAATGCCCACATAATAAGGGGGCCATGGGTTGAGGCATAGCCAGCAGTCCCTGGCTTCTTCAAGGGCAGTCTGCTTTAATAATTTATGTACTTGGGTTAACATTTGTTAAAAACGGTGTAGTGGAAGGGGATTTGTTTATGGGAGTAGGTGTCAGAAGACTGCGGCTAGGTGTAAACATCCTTGTGGGGCAGGGTTTTTCTGTAATCCTTTGTTGGGGTCTTCTTTTTTTTTATACTGGGTGGGGTAAAACCCAATCTTTAATAGGGCCAATTAGGATCAGGCATGATATTTGAAGTTTTGAATGATGAATTCGGCCCCAGGATCCCATCTTGACACATACAATCTAATTTTCCGGGTTTTTCCTGATCTCCATGAGTAATCCGTTATCCTTTTTTTTTTTTTTTTTTTTTTTTTTTTCTGTTATCCTTTTGAGTTTGATAGTTGTATGGTCATTAGGTCATACAGTGATAAGAGTCATTTGTAGCCAGGTATCGCTGTCTTTCCAAGGGGCTATGGTTTCACAACCCCATTTGGAGCAATGATAATCTCTGGGGCTGGTTTCACAATATGAATCATCAAGTGCTGGGCACACATAGTATTGTGTGGAGGTAGGGTTGGAATAACCAGAACAGTCTCCCAAATCTAGGCTTTTCATCATTAAGCCTGAGCCATGGTGAGGCCTCATTTTGTATTGTGGGTGGCACACTATTACCCTTTAAGCTGCAAAAGCTTATTTTGAATGTGACCTCTGAATTATCTGGTCTTTTTACATATTTATCAAGAATTTTTCCAGTTGAGATTAATCTAAACTCCCATATTTCTACCTGGGGAGCATAAGGATTACTACCTGATGTTACCTGTAGGGTACTATACAGAGTATATAGCATAATATATTGTTGCATCAATGTTTATATGTTTTAGTCTTATATTTTTGTCTCCTGGCTGGCTGATGATCTTCCATTTGTACTGAGCTGAATCCTCCTCAGATGGGGCCTTTTGAGGTGTGTGTGATGTATCTAGGCAGCTATTCCAGGCACTTTGACTGTGGTTGGAGTTGCCAGTATCACAGGCAGGGGTCCTTCGTAGAGTGGTGTCAGGGCCTCCCATGTATGTCTTTTGATGTACACCAGGTCTCCAGGCTGGTAGGAGTGTGTCAGTCCTGTCAATGGGCTCATTGTCTGTAACCTGCTGAGTTTGTTCTGTATCTCCTGTTGGGTAACCTGTAAACCTTTTAGAGAGGTGGCAATGGAAGAGTTACAGGCATCTTTAATCAAGGGACCCTGTAGGCCTGGTAACAGCTGAGGAGATCTACCATATAAGATTTCATAAGGGGTGAATCCCTCTTCATATGGAGTACATCTCACTCTTAACAGTGCCACAGGCAATAAGTCGAGCCAATTTTCCCCCAATTTTATCAGAAGTTTTGTAAGGGTCATCTTTAAGGTTCTAATAGCATGCTTTTCCCATCCTGAACTTTGAGACCGGTAGGCATAGTGTAATTTTTAATTAATACCTAACATCTGGGTGAGCTTTTGAGAAACCTGGGCTGTAAAGGCTGGGCCGTTGTTGGAACCCAAAGTGGTGGGAATGCTGAATTGGGGAATGAGCTCTTGGACAAGTACCCTGGTGTGGCCACTGTTTCTGATTGAGTTGGATAGGCTTTTATCCACCCTGAGTAGGTGTCCACAAAAACCAACAGATATTTATAGTTTGTGGTTTTTACTTCAGTAAAGTCTAATTCCCAAAACTCTCTTGGCAGGGATCCCTTTTCCAGTTGTCCAGTTTTTTATCTTGAGTAGCAGGTAGAATTTATCGGCAGACAGCTTGAACATGTGAGAAACACTTTGTCTAATATTTTAGTTAGGTTTGGTATCCAATATCTAGGCTTTATAAGCATCTTTAACTTTGTGTGTCAAAGATTGGTCAATTGATGTAACTGTTGGAGCACTTGATGTCCTAGCTCCAAGGCAGGTACAGTTGTCCTTGAGACATGTGAAACCAGCCATTATCATCCTATTTTTTCATCTTATTAAATAGAACCTTTTCTTCTGGCAGGTAGGTAGGGCATTTGGGCAATAACTGACAGGCCTCTGGATTAGGATAGTTAATAGCTGTACTTGAGACTTTATCACCTGTTTCACCTCTAGATCAACCTGGCAATTTCCCTGGGTCTCGGAGAAGTCGTCTTTTTTATGTCCCCTGCAATTTATTACCACAACCCTTTTTGGTAGCCAGATGGCTTCTAATAGGGCCAGTATTTGTTCTTTGTTTTTAATGGCTTTTTCTTCTGAGGTCACTAGTCCTCTCTTTTTATTGATCTCCTCATAAACATGAATGGTTGCAAAGGCATATCTGCTATCAGTATAGAGTTTACAGTCTTATCTTTTTCAAGTCTTAATGCCTGTGTCAATGCCATCAGTTCGGCCCTTTGTGTAGAAGTTCCCCTTGGCAATGCCTATGACCAGATAACATTTTTTCTCATGGACATGACTGCAGCTCCTTCGTACAAGACTACATTTTCCACATAAGAGCTCCTGTCTGTGTAGAGGATCAGGTCAGGATTCGAGAGTGGATTATCTCACAGATCAGGGAGGCTCACTGTGGAGGTGGACTCGATGACCTGTCTGCAATCAGACTTCTGCATCTTTTGGAACCTGGTCTGGAAGTAGAGTAGCTGGGTTTAACACAGCTCACTTGTCAAAAGTGAGTCTAGTACTCACTTCAGCAGCATATATACTAAAAAAAAAGTGAGTCTAGGTTGATCTAACAAGAGTGCTTGGTACTGGGTGATGCAGGAGTTTGAGAGCCAGTGTCCAGGTGTTCCCCTCAACAGGGTTTCAACTGAATGAGGGGCAACTATCGATAGTCCCATAGTCAATTTGTCCTCCTCCTTTACTAGCATGGTGGTTGCCACTATGGCCTATAGACAAGTGGGCCATCCAGTTGCCATGGGGTTGAGCCTTGGATAGATAGGCCACAGGCCAATTGCAAGACCCCAATCTTTGGGTGAGCACCCCTTTTGCTATTCCTCAACTTTTGGCCATGAGCAAGCAAAATGGTTTCGTGACGTCAGGCAGGGCAAAGGCAGGGGCCGTGGCCAATGCTTGTTTACGCTGTTTGAATGCCTCCTCCTCTTTTTCTGTCCAGACCAGGGAGAATTTCCCCCTGCTATTCTGCTGTGGCAGAATAGAGGGACTTGGCAATTTTAGCAAATCCCAGAATCCATAGAGGACAATAAACCACAGTTCCTAGAAACTTTTGCACCCGATGCTTAGTGGATGGGGTTGGTATCTGAAGGATGGCTCAGATCCGGACATCAGACAATTGTCTTTTTCCTTTGACGGGGTTATAACCCAAATAGGTGACCTTGGCAGCACAGACTTGGGCCTTTTTAGCAGACACTTCATAACCTAGGTCAGAGAGTCTCTGGAGTAACCTCTTGGTGGCCCATAAACAAGTCTCATGATCTGCTGCGGCAACTAGCAGAGAGTCTTTTCCTGTTAACTCGGTTTTTAAAGGCTGTACATCTTCTAAGAGGGCTTTGTTAAACAGGATAGGGAAGTTTTTGAACCCTTGTGGGAGTCGAGTCCAGGTTAACTATTGGGTGCCCTCAGTGGGATCTTCCCATGTAAAAGCAAAATAGGATTGACTCACCTCAGCAAGGGGGATGAAGGCATCTTTTAGGTTTAAAACAGTATATACCTGATGTTTTTCTGGGAGGATACTGAGTAGGATGTAGCAATTAGGCATGGTTGGGTAGATGTCTTCCACTCTGCTGTTTACCTCATGTAAATCCTGGACTGGGTGGTAGTCTTCTGTTCTGGGCTTCCTAACGGGAAGAAGTGGGGTATTCCATGCTGACTTGCAAGGGACTAGAATCTTGGCCCTTTTGAGTTTTTTAATATGTACCTAAATTTTTTCCAGAGCTTCAGGCTTAATTGGGTACTGTTTTATCGCAGCCGGCAAGACTCCTGCTTTAAGTGTAATGACTATGGGAGTTTGGTAGCTTGCTAGTCCTGGTGGGTTAGTTTCAGCCCATACCTGTGGGAACCTTTTCCACAGGTCCTGGTATCTTTCCTGGACAGACACTGAATTTTCCTGGACCATTACTAATCTGTATTCTTGTTCCAGTGGGCAAGAAACATGAAATGAGTCTGTCAGGGTTAAAGTAAGGCTTTTACCCTTAAAAAAATCATGGTTTGCAGTTTGCTGAACAAGTCTCTTCCCAATAACAGATACAGACACTCAGAAATGACTAAGAAGTGGGTTACCATGTGAATTCTCAAATTTACACAAAGTCCTTTGTGTTGTCCAGGGGTATTTTTTGTCCCAGTTACCCCCTGAACGACAGAAGTTTTAGAAGTAACTTTTTCCAATGGCACTTGCAGTACTGACATAACAGCTCCCATATCTATTAAAAAGTTTATCTGTTTGCCCCCTATTCATGCTTTTACCATGGGCTCTTGGGGGCTCATTTTGGGAGAGTTCTGGCCCTGTAAGTCAATTTCATTTCCATCTATATTGAGAACCTCCTTTTTTGCTTGTCTTCGTTAAAAGGACAGTTCTTGGCCCAATGACCATACTTTTTGCATTTTGCACATTGATCTTTTCCCAGAGGAGGGCATTTTCCCTTACCTTGACTAGGTAATCCTGTCATTTACAAGGGTTTTTCTGGTTTAACCTCCTTTTCTGTTACAGCTGCCACAGTCACCCTGGCCAGTTTATCTATCTTCTTTGATAGAGTTACATCTGTTGATTCTCGATTGTTATAAGCCTTTTGGGCTATGGCCATGAGCTCAGACCTGTTTTTACTCTCAAATCCTTATGCCTTCTGTAACTTCTAGTATATGGGGCCGACTGGGCAACAAAGACCATATTTATGGCCATGGCATTTTCAGTCGCATCAAGGTCTATAGGGGTATAAATCCAATAAGCCTCCAGGAGGCGCTCGAGATATGCCTGTGGGCTCTTGATCAAATTATCTAACCTCTTTTACTCAGATTTGTAGGTTTTCTAGGTGCCCTCTTTCTTTACTCCTTCCAGGACATGACTATATTAAACTTTAATGGCTTTTTATCCCGCCTCTGTTTCCGGGTCCCACTCTGGACAAGTACACAGGACAACTTCCTGCAAACGTTGTACCTGGTTGGGATCATCCGGTCTGACTGCTGCCGATTCTGCCTTCCTGCTGATCCTTTCTCTTTTCTCCGTAATAAAGAGGACATCTAACAACTGTTGCATATCATCCCAATTAGGGTTGTGGGTATTAATAATATTTTAATTAAATTGTAAATAGCCTGTGGATCCTTAGAGATTGCCAATTAAACAAATCAGTAGTAGTGAACGGGACATACATAATCCTGCGTCCTTGTCCTAAGCGCCTTAATGGGAAAACTTCAGGGGGCTGGGAAGGAGATTCTTCCCAGGGCTGAGCCTCGGAGTAAAGCTCCTCAGGCTGGGTTGCTAGTGGGGCTCGGATCTCGTGGGAGGAGGAGAAGGAGCTCTCCTGTGTGGAGTCTGGCATGGAATCAGTCCGTTGCTCTCCAGGGAGTGGTCCCCTCTGCATCCTCACACCGGCGGGGATTTCCACCGTCTGAGGTCCTTAAGCACCCCCGCGAGGGGCCGGCGGTGGAGGCAGCCAGAAATCATCCTCCTCAGGGGCCGAGGCCAAAATCCTAGGTTTTGGTTTAATCTGTGAGCTCTGGGCTTCTTTTCTTACCTTTTCTTTAACCACTAAAATCATTTCTCCTTGTAGGGCATACATAGAGACCCATTTAGGGGGGTTTTCAACCAAGTCTAGACATACATCAATATATGGGAACTTATCTGGGGGTCCTGGATGCCCCGTGACTATTAATTAGCCAGACATCTCGGACCCTCTTTGGGTTGAGAAACCCCGTAGACGGCCAACGTGGGTCTAGGTTAAACCCAGGCTATTCAATCTCACAAAGTGTGCAGAGTCTGGCTTTGGAGAACTTAACTCCGTAGTTCTCTTCCTTTTCTCTCCTGTAAATTTGTCGGAACCGACCCAGAATGCAACTTAGAGGTGTTGCCAGTTAAGAAGTTGATCCACCCATTATTTATAAATGTGAAGATGTTAATGGGGGAATGAGAAACAGAGTGCAACACAAAGACTAAAACACAGAGACAGACAACACCAAGACTGACAAAAATACCTAATCTAGGAATTCTTAAAACCAAGGGCAGCGCAGGTCGTCACCTGGCCCCTGGGTCCAATGGTTACTATCTTCATGGGCCCCACTACATCCGACCTCTAGAGTACTCTAAGGCTCTGTTTCAAGTCTTACCTTGCAAGGCTTTTCCCACTTGACAAAAATACCTAATCTAGGAATTCTTAAAACCAAGGGCAGCGCAGGTCGTCACCTGGCCCCCTGGGTCCAATGGTTACTATCTTCATGGGCCCCACTGACCCCGACCTCTAGAGTACTCTAAGACTCTGTTTCAAGTCTTACCTTGCAAGGCTTTTCCCATGAATAAAATTCAGTCCCTTGTTCCGGTCAGACAGCTGCCAAGTCAGCCACCAAGAGCACACAAGACAAGGGCCCCAGAACCTCTTCAGGGTGGCAGCCCGAGTCAGGGCTGCTCTGATTGGCGCTGCAGCAGTGTCCTCCAAGAGATCTTGCTGGAGCCTGCAAATGTTATATTGACCAGATGAGAAAATGCAAGTCTAGAAGGACGAAATTTTATTCATGCCAGTCGTGACCCAACTCTGCTCAGAGAGAAGGGTGCCAAGCTTCTAAACTCAGGGGTTTTTATAGGGCTGTAAGCAGGAGCTTCTTGGCAGGAAACAGGAACTTGGAGGAAAAGCAAAGCTCCTGTCACGGAAGCAGAATAGCAAGCAGTTAGTGGGTGGGAACACCATTAGGGTACATTTCGTTTCTCAGAAATGATTTTTTTCCCTTTATTATAGATGTCAACTGAAATCAGGGATCATTTCTGTGGGGTCAACCAGAGGGCAGTTTTTTCCAGCAAGAAGCTTTAGTTAACAAAAGGGAGGAAGTTAGACAAAATGGAGTCGTTTTGGTTGCTTTGGTTCAATAAGAGTAACTCAGACAAGACCAGCATGAGGAGTAAATGCATTCATTAAGGGTTAATTACAGAGCAGTGAACAGCTTACAGGATGCATGTAGCACTATCACAGTCACCAATCCTTGATTTCTATAGTTTCTATCACAAGTGACATGTCACTCCTGCTTACGTTTTCTCGGCCACGCAAGTCTTATAGCTACTTCCTGAGTTCTACAGAGTAAGGATGTTTAATATTTTTGAAGAGTGAAGTACACATTTAGATGAACATTAATTCAATCTGCTAAAGCCCTATTCTCTTCTTGCCTCAACATGTAGACCTGGAGCCTACATCCTTTCCCAGATTGAATAGGGTCCAAGCCCTCCCAAATCCTACCCAATTCTCACCTTCATCCTCTCTGCAGGGTAGCCAGATCAAAAAATAAGCCTTTCTCTGTGTCCTTGCTGTTGTCACTAAGGGCAAAATGGATTTGTCCAAATGTACCATTGCTCTGTTGTCCAAGCAGTACACTGGGATTATAAGATTATAACTCAGCCCAATAACAAATAAGAGGGACAAAGTTTAATGAAATGAAGACATTTTATTTGTAAAGAGGAAAGGGAAAGAGAAAGAATAAGATAAATAGCTTCCCTGATAAGAAAGAATCAGGGTAGGGGTCTTGGAAAATGAAGGACCCATGAGCCCATTGTTCTTAGTTGTTTTTATAGGGGGTAAGTGATTGTTTCCCCTCTACCAAGAACTTGCCATAACTGGGCTGGCTTACAGATACCTCTGTCTAATGTAATTTCTTCCAGTTGTTTATGTGCAGCTTCCTTTTATGTGTTTATGTGTCCTTGATGTATCTTTTGTTTTTGTACTGGGGAGTGAACTCAGGTCCTTACACTTGCAAGGCAGGTGGTAGAACCATTGAGCTAAATCCCCAGCCCTTATGTACCTTTGAAGGCCTTATCTTTGAGGGTGGGCAGTAGTTGGAAAGGGGGTACCTTATTCCTGGTTAGCTTAGAGTTAGTAGGGGGTGTGTGGATAACCACTATACCCTATAATGACCCTAGAGTGAATAATATAGTAACTCTAGAGTGAATAGGTGTGAGCATATACTGCCTTAAAGTTAGTCATCCCCTGCTTTGTCTTCCCTATATTTTATTGGAGGTGGGGGTGTCTTATCATTTGTGCACTTGGCTCTCTCTCTGTATCCTGCCCATCAGCTCTTTTTGTGCTCTGTCAGTGCAAGTCCCAAAGCTATTTGGTGCCTTTCTTTATCTTTCTTTCTTTCTTTCTTTCTTTCTTTCTTTCTTTCTTTCTTTCTTTCTTTCTTTCTTTCTTTCTTTCACTACCCCTTTGACTTTCTTTCCAGGGTAATCTGTCTAGCAAAGTGTGTTTTTTTTTTATTTGTTTGGTATCAGGGATTGAACTCAGGACCTTGTGTTTGTGAGGCAAGCTGCTAAGCTAAATCCTCAGCCCTTAGCAAAGTTTGTTTTTAACACCTTGTCAGGATCAGCTAAAAACCCTAAGGAAGTTATTTTCTTGTCTATAGACCTCTGTCCCTATATAATCCTTCCCAATCCTTGAGACCCCACAGACACATACTTCAATCCCTTCCTAGATGCCCACTCTTATTCCATCCCTATTTAAATTTTCACACTAAGATATTTGAAGTTCTTTATCACATGCCATTTTCTCCTGTCTTAAGTAAAGGTGTGCATATCTTCTTTCTCCTCCAGCTCCTAAGATCTTTGTGAACTGTACTGTGCCTGCCTAAACTTGTCCTTCCAAAATATCCTGAACATAATAAATGCTCTGTATGCATTTGTTGAATAAATAGACTTATTCTAGAAATTGGGAAGTAAAAAGTGAAGGGCTTTTTGGGGTGTGTTATACTGGAGTTCAAACCAAGGGCACTATACCACTAAGCTGCATCCCTAGAGACAGAGACTTGCTGTGTTGTCCAGAATGGACTTGAACTTGAGATTCTCTTGCCTCACCTTCCCAAGTAGCTGGAATTATAGGCATTCACCACCACAGCTGGCTGAAGTGCATTTTTCTTTTTTCTTTTTTGGGGGGTTGGGGGTACCGGGGATTGAACTCGGGTCCTTGTGCTTGCAAGGCAGGCCACCAAACCGCCGAGCTAAATCCCCGACCCTAAAGTGCATTTTTCATAAGTCATCTGAGCCACTCTTTTGTCCCCCCAAACCTGGGATCGGAGTCACCTTAAAAGCAGTGTCAGGGCAGTTACCCACACTGAAATGGGGCCAGTTGGGATCCAGAGAAAGAAGCACTGAATGCCAAGGTGATCATTCTAAAGTATCATTAAGGGAACTTTAAAGGCTGGGCTAAGGCACACACCTCACAATAGACAGTAAAGGAAAGTGTTGTTCCACCTAGGTACATCCACAATGAGGGGGTCAGGGTGTGGCATGCATATGGAATTTATATGAGAGTTTAAGGAAGTATGGCTTTTGCCTGGGAAGGTCAAAGACCGTGGCCTGGCTCAACTCTTCTGGGAAGAACTTCCAGCTGGCCAGTGAGATCAGTCAGGGTACTCTGTGATTTTTCAGTCAGGACACAAAAAGGAAGGGGTCCAACTTAGAGACCCTACAACTAGAGATGCAGCAGCATATCCAACTAAGCAGGTGTCATGGCACATGCCTGGAATCCTAGCACTCTAGGAAGCTGAGGCAGAAGGATCAAAACTTCAAGTCCAGCCTGGGAAATTTAGGGACTTAGCAAGACCTTGCCTCAAAATAAAAATAAGGTTTAGGGATACAACTCAGTGCTAAGGCCCTGGGTTTAATTCCCTGTAGTCAGGGGAGCACACAAAACAAATAACAAAAAAAGAATGTCTAATTATTATGCTCCTGACCATTTACAATTTACTAATCCCAGTCCCAAAGTTCTTGACTATAAATATGTCTACCCCCAACACTGGCAGTTTCTTGTTTTATGAGCCTCCATACCCTTAGGGAGGGATTTGGTGAGGTTCCCACTTCCCATTTTATCTTACAGACTGGGGAAGTTAGGCCCATACTGACTTGCATGTGCATATGCTCTTGTCCTCTTGCCCTCCACTGCGGAATCACACAGAAAGAAGTCCTTCATCATAAAAATGCCCTGCCAAGTGCTACCTACTAAAGAGTTTGTAATGCATCCTGACAGGATTGCTTTTCCCAATAAAAGGACCCTGTGGAAAATTGATGAGGCATTTGTCCTTGGCTTCATATCTAAAAATGCTTTCAAATGTAGACTTCTGACATTATTACTGAGGGGAACCATGGCATCACAGAGAGACATGAGGTGGCACAGAAGAAAAAATGCCACTCCTCATGTCCTTACTACTGGCACAGCCTCTGGGGAACTGCCAGTCAGATTTTTCGATGATTTCTGGAATTTCAAACAACATGACATGGCATTTGAGTGTTAAATTATTGATTTGTTCAATGAAAACTAAAATATTTCATGGAGAATGTTATGCTAAGTGAAATAAACCAGGCATAGTAAGACAAATACCTCATGTTCTCACACATTTGTGGAATCTGAAAAAATTATACTACTGAAGCAGCAAGTAGAATGGTAATTACAGAGGATGGGGTGTAGGGCAAATGGGGAGATTATGGTCAAAGAGTACCAACAAAGTGTCAGACAGAATGAGTGCATTTTTTGAGACAATGCACAGGGGGGAATGTAGTTAATAATAATATATTATAATTTCTGGATTTTTAAGGGAGTAAATATTTTTATTAGAAAACATGACAAGTATTTGAGGTGATGCATATGTTAATTAGTTTAAATGATCTACAATCATAGCATAACATTGAGATAGGAGGTAGAGTGTGCCAAAACTAGCTGCAGGAATCAGCAGGACCTGTTAATTATAAGATTCCAGCACAGCACCAAATAATTCCCAGGAACTCATACATAGAACTTGTGGATGGCATAAAAGAGACCAGATGCCAGGAGGAGCCAGCTATGGTGTTTCTTCACAGTAGTCACCCTGAATCTCTCAAATACAAAGTGCACTTTTATTTTTGCTCTTTTCTTCTCTCCCTCTTTTCTTTGTCCCAACGTTTTCTCTGCAGAGTCAGTTTCTCCCTTAACCCTTTACCCCTTTTTTTCAAATAAACTTTTGGCACCATTTTTGGCTTGTCTTATTAATTCTTTGCTCTAAGTGAGAAGAAACTGGAATTAGTTTAATTGGTGAGCCATTTCTAAAAGGAACTACCCAACAACATAACTTTGTACCCAATGAGTATATAATTATAATTTGTCATTTGCAATAAAAGGTTAAAAATTAATAACAAAATTTTTAAAAATATTCTTTCAATCCCCCTACCGCAAAACAAATGAATAAAATAAAAATATTCTATAATTATTGTAATTCTATTTTGGCTTTTCTTTTACTTTTTTTTTTTTTTTTTTTTTTTTTTTTTTTTTTTTTTTTTTTTTTTTTGGTCCTGGGAATCTAACTCAGGTCCTTGTGCTTGTAAGGCAGATGGCAGCATCACTGAGCTAAATCCCCAGCCCTTTCTTTTACTTTTTAAAATTCATCAAAAAAAAATCATCAGGAACCTCAGAACAGTGAAAGCCCTTAGATTGAGCAAATAAAACCATCGCTCATCAAGACCAAATTAAGATGCAGCAAACATTAAACTGACATGCTCTGATTCAAATAGAACCCGAATAGTCCCGAAGAGAATACATAAATTGGCTTTTTAAAAATTCTCTTACATTTTTGCAAATTT
The DNA here is from genome assembly GCF_012274545.1 of Fukomys damarensis. Taxonomy (NCBI): domain Eukaryota; kingdom Metazoa; phylum Chordata; class Mammalia; order Rodentia; family Bathyergidae; genus Fukomys; species Fukomys damarensis. The sequence continues at coordinate 123,072 of NW_022900925.1, forward strand.
TCTGAGACTCTGTGTGTGCACTTGTGTGTGTGCACACGCATGTGCATGCATATGCATATGTGTGTATGTGTCGAGAGTCCTTTTACTTCCACAGGACTTCACTGTCAGAGAATTTTCCCAGTAGACTAGAAATGAGACTGCTGTGTCCTGCCACAGAGTTGTACCCAGTAACCCCACTCATACCTGGAAAAGCCAAGCAGAATAATTGTAAAGGGACTTTCTTGGTCAGGACTCCCCACATTGAAAACCCAGTACTGGAAACTGAATATTTTTCTGTTTGATATGGCTTCAGACTGACATATGGGTGTTTCCAGGATTTAAATGTAACCCAAAGGGGAAGTGGGAAGAGTAGGGGAAAGGATATAAGGGACAAGAAAAAATATGAGAAAAGGAAAAAATGGAAACAAAGTCTTTGTAAATAGGGGAGGATGGAGGGGGTGAAGGGAGGGCAGGGGTATGGGGAAATAATGAGAACCAAGATCTATCATGTAAGGGTACAAGATCCTAACGATGAATGTAACTGTACTGTATACTTTTAAAGTACCAATAAATTCAATAAGATTAAAAATAAATGAATAAATAAATAAATGTGACTCACAATTCATGTGTTGGAAATTTAATCTCTAATGCAATAGTGTTGATGTATGACTTTTAAGAGGTGATTAATGCCACTTTTTGGAAGTGGACTCCTATCACTTCTCGGCCTTTTGGCTAAAATCAAGTGCAAGTGGACTCCTGATAAAAGGGAGTTTGGCTTTTTCTTGCCCTAGAGCTCTATTGCTTTTCCCCTGAGATTATTATAGACAGCTTAGTTAGGAAAAAACATTGTAGGCAATTAGATAGGGCTTGTCTCTCAAGAGAGGCAAGGCAAAGGTAAAAACACATCACAACTGTGGCCAGAGACACACTTGTTGGAGACCAGGCCTCAAGAAAAAGACAAAATGACCAGGCCTATATACTTCTTTAAAAGACAAACACCAGGCTTAATAAACATCAGTATCAATCTAGATAAACATCAGTCACCCAATTGGGTATCAAAGACCTCTGGATCCATCACTTCCTAGAAAAAAATATTTGTTCTTTCCATATATACTTATTACATGACTTCTTTCCTAGGATCATTATTACCTGAGTATACTTGTAACCTTATTGGATTTTTGCTCTATGAAACTTCCCTGTATAGTGGGATTCCTGGATACCTATTTGTGTCCCTCCTAGCTCTCAGGAGCTATCCTCTCAATAAATATTTTCCTACTCTTAACCTCCATTGTTCCTGGAATTAATTCTTTGATTGTACAAAACACAAACTCTGTGTATCAGACATCTAACAAGTTGGGAGATATCATATTTTCATAATTCATCTCCTATATCAAGATGACACTTCTCAAAGGCCCACACCAGTGAACAGCACCATTCTCTTGGACTTTGTAGCCTCCTTAACCATAAGCTACATAAATTGCTATTGTTTACAAGTTACTAAGTCTCAGGAATTTTGTTATAGCAACACAAAGCAGACTATGACAGATGTCTTTAAGGGGAGTAGAATTATTTACTGGAAATGACAGTGCAGAAGGGCTGTTTCACTGTGCTTTATTTCCTAATGCTTTATAAATTTCCTTCATTGGTAGAAATGTTCTATATCTGTAATGAGCATTTGTTGTATTGTTCACTATATTGAACCATGGAATGTAGTCAATGTGACTTAAGAACTGACTTTTAACTTTTACTTATTTTTAATTAATTTAAGCACCCACAAGAATTTCCTTCCATGCTTTCTCTTCTGCTGCTCTGCTCTGGGTCTTTCCAAAACTTTATTTGCAAGAATTATATGTTCTGAATAAAAGCCATTTTCAGTTTTACGTATTTTTGTATCTTCTCTGTTCTATTGCTTGCCCTTTCGTCCTCTTAACGGTCCTTTGATGTCTTAAATTTAACTACAACCAATTTATCGTAATTAAATTTAGGGTTGGTACTCTTTTTGTTCTCCTGAGAAGCATTTTCCTTTTCCACGGTCACGATAATTCTGCGGGTTATTGATTGGAGTTGTATTTTTCACATTTAGGTTGGAGATCCACTTTTAATAGATTATTTTGCATAGATAGGAGTCAGAGTTTATTTTCCTTTTAATCTACACATTCCATGGATCGAAAACTATTGAAATAACTTTTCTCTTTGCTTCACATTGGCAATTTATTTAGTGTATGTGTGGAAGGGGATGGGTTTCTGACTTGTTCATTTTCACTGGTCTTTTTTTTTAATCTTTGGTTCAATATCACCACGCTCTTATAAGTATGACTTCAATAATAAATCATCCAATTTTGTTCTTTCCTAGAAGTTCTCGGAACCCAAACGACAAACTTCTGAACTTTCCACCGGAAAGAGAACGGCAGAGCTCAAGAAGGAACACACTTCTGAACTTTTCTCCGGAAGGAGAACTGCAGGCGCTCAAGAAGGAGTGGTGTCTAACCTTTTTCCCAAATTTAGAGGCGCTCGCTCCGGATGCGCATGCGCGATGTAAAAGCTGGGATTGGGCGAGTCTAGTGGGCTGGGTTTAGGTCATTTCCGAGGCGGGAGGATGAAGTTGATTGATCATGATCTCTCAGGCAACCAGGTACGGTTTGTGTAAGAAGGAACCTCCGGAGCGGAGATGCATAGGGTCTGGCCTCGCGTTAAGGCGGGCGGTGTGTCCCGACTCGAGTGAAGCCTTGCTTGGGTGAAGGGAGGGAAGCGGCAAAGAAGCTGAGCCGAGTTGCAGGCCCTGAGGGGGCGCGCCTCGTCCCCAGATGGCTTCCGGGTCCCGGGCTTGAAAGAAAATCTCAACTCAGTTCTGGTTGGGAATCCCCTTCTTGTCCCGGCGGACGCGTGTTGGTTTCAGTAGAAATGCTAGTAGAACTGCGGCCCGAGCGGTGTATGTGAAAGGCCACTGGGCCCAAGTGTGCCTGTCTCTTTTCGCCTGTTTTCCCAGTTTTGCACGCAGCGTGGACTGCGTGAACTGATCAAATTCGGGAGCAACGGAACCTGTGTGGCACCTGTAAGGAGTGTTAGAAGTGACGAAGGAGGGCCGGGAATCTAGCTCAGTGGTTCCACCGCCTGTCTCGCAAGCACAAGGACCGGAGTTCGAACCCCGGTACTATATCTACTTCTCCAGTACTTTCCTCTGCTTCTCCCTAGCTATGCGACTTTGAGCAAACGGGCTCTTAGTGTCTCTTTCTTTAGCTATAACTTTGGGAAGAATACACCCATTCTTAAGGCTGTAGTGAGGTGTGAATGAGATTGCACTTTTGAGATACCTACTTAACAGGTGGTTGACATATAATAGGTGTGCAACAAATAGTACTCATATAATTCTCTTTCAGTTCCCAAGTCTTTGGTATAGAGATTTGAGAATTGGCAGAACACATACCCTGCCTACTCGAAGCTCAAGCTATTCTCCTGCCTTAGTCTCCTGAGTTGCTGGGACCACAGGCATGTTACTGCATCTGGATACTTTTAAAGCAACTTTTGGGCCTCCTATTCACGTGTGTTTAGTGAGCATAATGCTTCCTTTTCTTAGGGGAATTGCCAGGAAGTGTTTTTCACGTCATCCAACCTGTATAGGAGTGAAAAAAGGAACCAATTTCTAGAGAAGTGGAAGGTGGAATGGTGATCCTTAGTTTGGTGGTAGGTAGCATTTGAATTGGCCAAAAAAAAATCTGCTTTTTCAGAAGGGCAGCAAAGGTGTCTAATTTTTGTAAACTGCCACTATAAAGGGTGTTTTAGTTATCTTTCTTCCTCAGCACCACAACAAAGTGAGTGATATCAGCTTATGTTTTCAGAACAATTATGGAAGCTAATCTACCTGCAACAAATTAGGGAGGCAGGCTTTTAGATCTATGCCTTTTGGTAAAACCTATGCTTATTCAGATACAAAAGGTTGCTTTGGAATGGTCTTTTTAAAATACATTACATTTAAAAGATTAAGGGCTGGGGAGTGTAGCTCAGTACAGAGCATGTACTTAGCATGCAGGATGACCTGGTTTCCATACCCTCTCCTGAAAAGCTGGAATTGTTGGGGTGCACCTATAATCCAGCTACCCTAAGAAAAGAATCATTTGAGGAGTTCAATGCTGCCTGGGCAACATAGTAAGACTCATCTCAAAAAAAATATAATCTGGAGTCATATCATAACATAATCAACATATCGAGGCCCCCGACATTTTCCCAAGATGATACTTTGTCTTTCTCTTGAGACTTATCATGGGCACCACTGGAGACAGAAGGAATGGTCAGGACTTTATGGTCCTGGAATGGTCAGGAGTGACCAGTGAGACTGACTGACGGTGCTCTTTTCTGCTGAAATTCTCTGAGAGTGGCATTCTGATAACAACAACAGAAAGGAAAGTTGAAAATTAAAAAGTTAAGTTAGCTAGTCATGGTGGTGCATGTGTGTAATCCCACCACTCTGGAAGGCTGAGGCAGGAAGATCATAAGTTGAAGCCCAGCCAGAGCAACTTAGTGACTTAACAAGACCCTTTCTCCAAATAAAAATTTAAAAAATTAAAAGGAGAGGAGGCCAGGGATGTAGCTCAATGGGAAGACCCTGGATTTAATCCTGGACACTGCATACAAAGTTGGTTGAAGGTCATGTAATCCCAGAAGGCCTTGCTTCTTTAAAGGGATTGTATAATACAAATTGATGTACATGAGTTGTGTTTTGCTGAAATTATCTTTTTTTGGGAGACAAGATTACCTAATTTGATAAATTGTTTTTTCCTTTGCAATGTTTGGTACTACTTTGGGTTTATATAGTGTTTTTTAACCATTACATTGGTTAATGAATGAAATAGAAGTTTCTTTTATTGTAGAAAACACAGACTCTGAAAAAAAAACCATAACATTGGAAAGGATCTTCTAATTTTTTTTTTTCTGGGTTATAGTTTAACTAGAAATCTTGTAGAAACTCTAAAACGTGTTCATTTGTGGTATACACTGTGTGTGTTGTTGGGTGACTTAATCATTGTGTAAACATTGCAGAATATACTAAACACAGACTAAGCAAGCTATATTACTGGGTGATACAGCCTTGTGGGACCATTGTCATCTATGTGGTCTATGATTGACTGAAACATTAGGCAGTGAAGAATTATACTTAAACTGTGTTTTAAAGTTGTACATTAAGTACATAATTACAAAGCCGGGCATGGTAGTGTATGCCTGTAATCTTAGTACTTGGGAGACTGAGGTAAGAGGATTGCTACAAGTTCAAGGCCAACCTGTGCTATATAGTGAATTCAAAGCCAGCCTGAACTACATAATGAGACTCTGTCTCAAAAAAAAAAAAAAAAAAAAAAAAAAAAAAAGACATAGCTACAAGGGAATTTGAGAAGGGAAGTTTATGTCATAACAGACATTCACTAAATGAACCTATAACCTTAGTTCTAGTCAGTTGGTCTGGCAGTCACTTGGACATAGTGATTCTAAATAATCTGTCTATTCTGAGTGAAGTTGAGGACTTCAGTTCAGTAGTATAGATAGCCTCAGTATTAGAAGCCATCTTACTGTCAAAAAAGGAAGTCAGTTTGAAGATAAGCCAGTACATGGAGGACTGCTATCTCAGAAAAATTAAGTTGAAAACCTAATCAAAGTAATCATAACCTGCCCTACCTCTGGATTTTTCTGATTGGGTAAAACAGTTCTCTACAGTTTAAATTTTGTTATATATATATTTTTCTTGAGTATATGATATATTTATTTTAATATAAATTCATTTTATATTAAAACAAGTATATTTGTTTTATTAAATATATATGTATTTGTTTTATTCAAATTTATAATAGCGTGTTTGTATAAGGGGAGCTATGTTTGTGCCTTAATCCAGGGTGAGGGCTATGCCTTCCATGCTATATTTATGCCCTTTTTTCTTTATTTAATAATAATACAGATTGAGTATCTCTTATCTGAAATAGGACTGTAAATATTTTTGGATTTCAGATATTTGGATTTGGATATATGTACATATAAAATTAAGAACAATTAAAATCAGAACAATTATGGAAGCTAATCTACCTGCAGCAAATTAGGGAGGCAGGCTTTTAGATCTATGCCTTTTGGTAAAACCTATGCTTATTCAGATACAAAAGGTTGCCTTTGGAATGGTCTTTTTAAAATACATTACATTTAAAAGATTAAGGGCTGGGGAGTGTAGCTCAGTACAGAGCATGTACTTAGCATACAGGATGACAAAGGAGACAGACAAAAAAAAGATAATAATTATCTATTGATCATTAAAACTAAATTACAGTTATGGTACATGCTGCAGAGGACGGCAGAGGGAACTATGAGAAACATAATGGGGTCACTGGCAGGGAGGAGTGGGGAGAGGACGGGCAGGATTTTGTGAGAAATAATATTTAGCTGAGACCACTAGTACTGAGTTAGAGTTAAACTGCAAAGAGCTGCTAGCATGAGGGAAAGTCATGTGTGAGGCGTTGAGACTTGGAGAAGCTCAGCGTGGCCAAAGGTTAGATATATGGGTCAGATGCCAAGTGTAGATAGAGAGATCGTATTGTGAGAGCAATACAGCTCCCCAGTCTTGGTATGTTTGCCTCTTAGAACATACCAGCTCCACAACTCACATCTATTTTCTAGCTCTGTCATGGAACCCAGTTTCTTATCCTCAAGTACACAGTTCAACCTCTGGTTGCCTATAGGAGATAATCTGGGATGGAAAGAGGAATAAATACCTAAATGTGAGCTTTAAGCAGCATGTATGTGGCAATTTGCAATGTGCAAAGCAAAATAGATACAGAATGCCAATATTGTATTTTATCATTTTCCTCCTAGTTTGTAAGTTAATTTAACAAAAAAATTTTAGCCCCATTATGATATGGTCAAGTTTCAGCCATGAATATGAGGTGTGCAACATGGATTATCAATGTAATACATGGACTCTATTACATAGTAACTCAACAGGATCTGGGTCAGAAGTTATAAGCGTTTTTAATTTTAAAATGTATTATTTTCCATATAGGATATACCAGATTGTAGGTGAAATTATTATTTTCCCCTATACATATATATATATATTTTTTTTTTTTTTAAGATGTAGACAGGGGTGTTGAAAAGATATGAAGACTGCTTATAGAATCCACAAGATGCCGTTAACACTTTAAGAAGAGCTTCACAATCCAGTGTGTAGGAAAAGTCACATTGCATTTATGGTCAGTTATGTGAATTTAAAGTGCACAGAACAATTTGGAATCATAAAGCAAAAACAGCGAAAGTGGAACTTATAGAAATTTGCAACAGTTATACTTTGCAAAGGGTTATAAGCTAATTACCTAGAGGATTTAGAAAAAGAAAAAAAGGCGAGAAAAGAAAAATACTCTACACCGGCCATAGACTGTTAAACACACACATATACCAAAACCAGAAGCAGAAACCAAACGAAACCACCCTGCCACCAAGTCAATCTGCAGAGCGCGATGCCGGTGTGTTCTACAACAGGTCGGGAAGGTGGCTGTACACAGAATCCAGCAGCATCTGGCTGGCTTCTTGGCTCTTGACCCCACTGATCTCAAAACAGACGGTCGAGCTTGTCCTCGGCCTAGAGGATCTGTTCAATCACCCACAGCTCCTCGGGGTTCAGGATGTGCAGCATGTCGTCAGAGATGGACTACAAGTCTCAGGGGTCGAGGTGCACCTGCCGCAGCACCATGTCTTTCTTCTCTTTGATAATGAAGGAGCCCGTTTTGCCCAACACTAAGGACCCGCTGGACATGGAGTCATAGCGGAGCAGGGGATCGGACTTGTCCATGAAGAAGCCCTTGTTCTTGTCCAGAGGCAACAGCTCCACCATGAGGAGCATGGCATTGTTCTCCAGTCTCCCGCTGGGGCAGAGGCTAGGGCTCATTGGAAGGGCCAGTTTGTCAGCTTCCAGCTGGGTGCTGTCTGCCATGAGCCCCCAGATTTTCTCCACCATGTCAATGCACTGGTGCTGACTCAGGCCGCTGATGAGTTGGGCCAGGGGCTAGGGGCCATGCACCATCTGGTGCTGCAGTGCATTGTAGGCCTGCTCATGCTCAGCCGTGTAGCCATTGGAGAAGGCGGCCACCTCCCTCTCGCTGGCATTGCACAGGAATTGGTAGATGTCCTTCCACTGGTCCCCACCTGGGCTGCCACCAGCTTCAGGATGTTGATCCTGAGGCCATTGCAATAGTAGATCCACTTCTCCCGGTTCTGGGCTGGGGCCAGGGACTTCTTCAGCCCTGCCTTCACGATGGTACTGTTGTCCTGCTGGGGCCCCTTCTTCAGTGTCTGGGAGCCCTTTGAACGCTGCACATGATGACCGCCAGCACCACAGCAGGAAGAGCATCATCATCCAGGGTAGGTGCTGCTTGATGTCAAGGTGTCTGTGTGGGTTCTGCCACAGGTGACCTTGCTTGGCACCGTTGGTGGGCATGCTGGACCTGTCACTACCTGTGGCCTCAGTGGATGGCAGCAGCTTCAGGATGTGTCTGTGTGGGGCAGGGGGTGCTGCTGGTGGCTGATCACCTGGAGGCTTGGAGAGTCTTTGTTCCCCTTTGCTGAGCTCATGTTGTCTGGGACTGTCACTGGATGCCACCTGGTATCTTTAGTCTAACAGAGGCAGAAGAGTTGGGTTCTGTTGACTTCATGCCTTCAGGGACGTAGCTGGAGAAAGGGACTTCCTGGGATTCCATGGGACTGAAGTATGAAGAGATGGTGGTGTGTGTGTGTGGAGGGGTGCTAGAGAGGGACAGGCAGGGCCCACAGATGTCTGCCTCCCTGGTGCCTGCCGTGGCTACCACCAGGTTGTGCCTCTGGAAGTCCATGAAAGCCTTGCATTTCAGCACGCTGGAAGGCACATCGGAGAAGGTTCTGCACGCACATTGCTTGCACTGTAAGTCCTTATTCTCAGTCCCTTTTTTCTACACCCTCCACCCCACAGGATGCATGGGGGGGGCACATGTGGCATCGGACTGGAACATGCCAGGTGGGCAGGTACACTTCCCGTCAGTCAAGGTATAGCATGGCAGTTTCTCAGCTATCAGCCCTGGGCATGGCCGACTATAGTCATGGCATTTCCCCATGCTGTTCTCATGCCTGGGGAAGGTCCCAGCTGGGCAGTTGCTGCATACCACAGGCTTGTGTTGATAAAGTGCTCCAAGATGTGGGTTCCTGCTGGGCACTTGTCACATGTCAAAACATGGCCTCTGGCACGGTCCACATCATGGTACGGGCTGACGAGGCCTGCTGCTTTCTGTGCCGGCTGAGCCCAGGTGGTACAAAGGAACCTGAGCACACAGCATTAAGAGTAGGAAAAATGTATTGAAAGATATAATCTGTCTAAGAGAGGTGGAAAGGGGGTCAGAAAATGGGTTGCCCACTTACCTGGCTTTTCAAAGATATTTTATGGGACAAAGCCATGAGGTGAGGCAGATTCAAAGTGGGACAAAACTATAGTCAACTGATGAGATTATAAGTCCTCTCCTCCTTTTCTTCCTTCCTTCCTTTCACTTTTCTTCCATTTCCTTCCCTTTTTTTCCCTTCCTCCCTTTCTCCTTCTTTACTTCCTTCCTTCCTTTTTTGATAATGGGTATTGAACCTAGACCCTTTAGTGAGTTATAACCCCGGCTCTTTTATATTTTTATTTTAAAATTTGATTCAAGGTCTTGCTAAGTTGCTTAGGCTGGAGTTGAAGTTGCAATCCTCCTGCCTCAGCGTCCCATAGTGCTGGGAGGGCCACAACACTTGGCTTATTTTCTTGTTTTGAGAGAACCATCTAGGTGGGCAAAGTAGTAATGAAGTGGCCCAGACAGGTTATAGAGGTTCTCTATATTTACATGAGTGGGGGATAAAAAATACAGTTTTCTGCCAACCTAGAAAGTGATCTTTACAAATGTGGAAAGATAGAAAATATTCCTTTTATTATTTCCCATAAGTTTTTATTAGTGCGTATTAGTTATATAGAGATGGGTTTTATTTTGCCAGATTTGTAAATGCATATAACATACTTCATCCTCCCCATCATTGTCCTTGCCCCACCTTCCCCCTCATTCTCACATTTTTGGGGGATTTCAATGTGTATATATTTTTTTTTTATTGAGTTTATTGGTACATTTAGGGATACAGTACAGTTACATTCATTGTTGGGATCATGTACCTTTACATGGCAAGTCTTGATTCTCATTTTTTTCCCCTTACCTCTGCCCTCCCTTCACCCCCTCCTCCCCTCCCCATCTACTCAATGTGTATATTTTGATCATATTCACCCCCCATTAACTGCCTATACACCTCTTCCTTATTCCCTTGCTCTTGTCTAATAATACTCTCCTACTTTCTTGTCATTGTTTTTACATTCCACATGTTAGGGAAAACATATTTATCCTCTGAGTTTGGCTTATTTCGCTCAACATGATTTCCAGATCTGTCCATTTTTCTGCAAATGACAAAATGTCATTCTTTTTATAGCGGAATAATTGTATATATATCACATTTTTCTTTATTCATCTGAGGATGAGAACCTAGGCTGGTTCAACATCTTGACTATTGCATATTGTGTTGCAATAAGCACAGGTATGCAGGTATCCCTGGGGTATGCTAACTTTAATTTCTTTGGGTATGTAACAAGGAATGCTATAGATGGATCAAATAGTAGCTCTCTCTAGGTTTTTTAGGAACTTCCATGATGATTTTCTTAGTAGCTGTACTAATTTACTTTCCTACCAGCAGTGTAGAAGAGGTTCTATCCCCAGTCTTCTCCAGAATTTATTGCAGTTTTAGTTTTGGTTTAGATTTTTGGTCTTTTACTATTTTGAGACAAGGTGTCACTGTGTAGTTCAGGATGGCTTGAACTCACTATGAGGCCCAAGCAGGGCTCAAATTCATGGTAAGCCTGCTGCCTACGCCTCCCAAATGCTGGGACCTCAGGCATGTGTCACCATGCCTGGCCCTGTTTTTTTGTATTCTTAATAGTAGCTGTTCTGACTGGGGTGAGTTGGAATTGCAGTGTAGTTTCGACTTGCAGTTCCCTGTTTTATTATTGAATAACCACTAAAATAGCCTGGGATTATATAGACCAAAAAGAAATCCCACCATTTACATGTTGCCAAGCAGAAACGGCCCATTGCATAGCTAATCTCAAATTACTGAGTTCTCCTTTTGTAAGAAGATTCCAAGCACATATGTGTTGGAAGATTCCAACCATACTATATGTGCTATCACTGTTCATCCCAAATTCACCTGTAGTGATCATCTGTGCTACTTAATTGCCTTTATCTAAAGAAAAAGAGACATTTTATTTCCGTGTGATTCACAGGAGGGTGTCTAGACTAAATTTTCAGCTAGGGAGATAGGGTAGGTACTACCTTCCTTGACATTTACATTTACAAGATGGGCTTGAGCCCTTCAGAAGAACAGTTCTGGGTTTTTATCCTAGCTAGAATTAACTTATTTATCTTTTAAAAGATTTACACTTACAAAAGGACACAGGAATGGTTAAAATACTAGGTTTTTTCAAAGAAATGCTCTAAGAAAAGAGGAAGAGAAGACCTCTTTTTCCTTTGGGTAATAGGAGAATTCATATTTTAAAATTTATTGATACAGTATAATAAGATATTGAACTGGAGTAGGGCTCAAGATTTTGGACATTATAAGTGTTATTCTAAAATGGTTTGTGAGTTCCATATCCATAGTTGCTTATGGTAAGGTGCCCTGAAGTGGCCTTGTCTAACCCATAATCTCTAGAATGCTTTTTTTGTTGCTGCTTTTTGAGACAGGATTTTGCTACATATGTAGTTCAGGCTGGCTTTGTGTGCCCTTATACTCACCATGTAGCTTAGGCTGGCTTCAAATTTACGGTGATCCTCCTGCCTCAGCCTGCTGGGATTACAGGCATCCACCACCATACCTGGCTTTTTTTTTTTTTTTTTAAGAAAGATATTACCCCATCACAGGGAGGTAAAGGCAGGAGGATTGCCATGAGTTCGAGGCCAGCCTGAGCTACATAGTTCAAGTTCAGCCTGAACTACCTCGTGAGATCCTGTGTCAAAGTGGGCGAGGCGGGGGGGTGGATATTACCTGTAGTTTTACTTAAATTTCTGCTGATGGCCAGCCACAGTTGTAGGTCCTGGTAGTTAACTTTGTCAGAGCCTGTCTTATCATTAGTGGCAATAATGTTACACCCTATATGAAACTTGTCTTTGGTAAGAAATACAATCTTTAGTGCAGAGATGAAATCTCATTCTTTTCTGGAAGGCCACAAATCTTGGCGATAAAGATTGAGATTGAATGGCATGAAAATTGAGCTTGGAAGCATCTTGCTACCCACAAGGTAGGAAATGCAATGAATTCCTTTAGATTCTACCTGAAGTCTCCTCCTCACTCCAGATTTGGCCCCTGAACTGTGTAGTGGAGGGAAGTCTGCTGTGGCTGCTGAATTGATTGAATGCTGCTTGCCAGTGTTTTGAGCTTGCTTCTTTCACTGTCCTCTTGTTTTATTAAGTAGTGTTATGTTTTTAGCAGGAACACCAAATTTTGAAGAGAGGTATACAAATTTCCACATTTGTGTGTGCAGTGTTTAGCAGTGATTAAATCAGACACTATAATAGGACAATGTTGTTTTAAAATTCTCTGTGAGTTAGCCAGGCATGGTATAATCTCAGCACTTGGGGGACTGAGGCAGGAAGGTCACTCAACTTCAAGATCACTTTGGGCTACATAGTGAGTTAAGGCCAGCCTGAACAGTATACCAAGATCCTGCCTCAAAAAAAAAAAAAAAAAAACAGAAAAAAAAATCTGTTTCTGAGTATGGTATTATAGGCCAGATTGGCTTAACGTGTTAGCTATACTGAAACGAGTAAACCATACTGTGTTCCTTTTGAACAACTAGTTTGCTTAAAATTAATTATTGTGTAGAAGTTTTGGTATTGGAACTGAGTTTAGGAATCTGTTTATCTCCTAGACAGTATTAGACTCCATGTTGTATAAAGTGCCTACTAAAGGACTATTGTTTTTATATGATCCCCAGTAAAAGCGTTTTAAGAGTTAAGAATAGAGGCTTTAGCCGGGCATAGTGATGCATGTCTGTAATCCCAACACTCAACTGAGGCAGGAGAATCAATGAGAGTTTGAGGCCAGCCTGGGCTACACAGTGATTTCAAATCTAGCCTGGGCTACATAATGAGACCCTGTCTCAACCCCTCCCCCGCAATAAAAAAAGAATGTAGGCTAGCTAGGTGTGGTTGTGCAGACATGTAATCTCAGCACATGGGAGGCTGAAGCAGAAGGACCTCTGTCAGTTCGAGGCCAGCCTGGACTACATAGCAAGACCCTATCTCAAAAAAACAAACAAAAAAAAGAATATGTGCTTTAGCGTTTGACTGCCTAGGTTTAAATCTCTGTTCACCATTTGCTAACTATGTGCCTATTTAGCAAATGAGAATAGCAATCAAACCTACCTTATAGAATAGCTATGATGGTGAAATATCATGAGTATGAAGTATGTAGTATTTGGCACATTGCAAATACTAAAAAATGTTAGTAATTGTTATCAATATTTCTCTTTCCACAATAGCTATATATGGCAAAAATTACTTTTTGTTAAAACAAAAAATTACTTTTCTGTTACGACTTAGACATCTGTGTTTTATCATTTCACTCAGTTTTCACTATATAATAAAATAACTCTAAAACAGGCAAAAAGTTAATTGTATTAGAAACAAAAATAAAATTTTGGTTTGAGGAGTCAGCATATGTAGCAATGTTTCTGCCCTTATTGATTTTGTGTGTGTGTGTGCGCGCACATGCGCGTGTGCATGTGGGTTTTTTGTTTGTTTGTTTGTTTGTTTTGAGACAAGGTCTTGTATAGTTCAGGCCAACCTTGAACTCACTATGTAGGCCAGTCTGACCTCGAACTCACATCAGTCCTCCTGCCTCAGTCTCCCAAGTGTTGAGATTACAGGCATGCACGGCCATGCCCAGTTCTACTCCATTTTCAAAGTAGCAAGGGCTGTGACATTAAATCTTACAGCATTCTATATATGGCATCCAAGAGAATAGTCACTTTTTAGCATCATGGTCTTTTCATGCCGGTTCTTTATAAAGAGTAAGCTTTTTTTTTTCCTCTCTCTCTCTCTTATTAACCCAGAGACTTACGAATTATGACAGTAAAATAGTGGCTCTCATATACCTGTGTATGCATCTCCTGAAGGACCAATCCAGCTAGCTACTGACTATTTGGGGTGGTAATTGGGATCCTGAAGTCCCAGTTGATGAAAACTAGGACTTAGGGATGCAGTGAGGGAGCCTAAGGTGTTAAAGGTATTCAGTTTGCTCCTTTCACATATACTTTTTTTCATCATTCATCTTCACTCAAATTCAGCATCTGAGCCCAGGAAATGGATAAAATTAAGTGGCTTTTCTTAGGCCACCAAAGAGACTGTATATGGACAGATCAAGTACATCCAAGTGTTCTAGAAGGTCTGGCAGGAAGCACCAGACAATTTTGAATATTTTCTGAATCCATTTCCTACCTTCAGGTTAAAAAGTACTCACAGGAAGCTAACATGCAGTAGTAGCAGAGGATGCTTCTAGTAGCTATGGTCTAAGTAATTCCTTCCAGCAATACACCCGCCGCCCATCTCATAACTCTCTTGGGATGTGGAGAGCATGATGATTATCTCCTCATTCCACAGGTGAGGAAGTGAGAGTGCAAAGTAGGTAAGTTCCAGTATCAAACAAAGCACATTAATGGTGGCAGCAGTTTGATTCCAAATCATTAGCTTAGCCTTGTGGGAACTGTAGAGATTTATATTTCATTTGTAATGCTGGACTCTTAGTTTAAAAATATCTAGGTTTGTGAAAATTCAGGTATACCAATTCATCCAGGCTTAAGTGATGAACATTTGCATCACAGAAGGATTTTCCAGCAAAAGTAGGTGTTCTGTTTTGTTTCAGATGATTTGTGGATCTTCTGAAATAATTACCACAATTTGGTATGTACTTGCATTTTAACAGAGGCATAACAACAATCAAATTTTCAAAGGAATCTATACTGATAAAAGGTAGGGATCCCACCTCTCTAGTTTATTTTAAAGAAATTAAGTGTAGCTTTATAGGAAAATGCCTGTTTTTGTTTTTGAGGGGGGGCAAATTTATTTCAGTTCAACAACAAACAGTACAAATGAATGAAACTTTGCCTGTCCTACAAAGAACAGTCTTCTCACAGAAGAAAAATGCTCATTTCTCTCACTTCAAAGGTGAAGACAGCTACTGTTAAAGCCCTGGCTCTAGACAGACCTCTGATGAGGCCCTGGAATGTCCAAGACCAGTGGGGTTTTGAACCAAGTGAGGAAGCTGAGCCCTGAGCCCTAGCTTTCCTTCTCTTCTCAATAGTGTTCCCTCCCCTCTCCTGTACATTTAAAATGACTTATAGGTTTGCACTGGTTTCTATTTCTTTTTAAATTTTAGGTACTAGGGCTCAAACCCAGGACTTCATGTATGCTAACCCCACACTCTACCACTACTCTATATCCACAACTCTAGGCTTGCATCTTTAGTGACAGTCATGCAATAAATAAAACACTGTCCAATGGTGAACACACCTTTCATCCAGCTTTCTGAAGGAAGTTGATGTGTTTAGAAAAGAGAACAGCAGTAGTGTGACTGTGAAGGACTCAATGCCTGTTGCCTTCTCCTGACACCTGTTTTAACAGGAAGAGCATCCAAGCTGAGGCCTGCAACTTAGGCTTCCAACTCTTCACTCTTTAGGAGGGAGGCCAACCTGTCCCAGTGCCCCATTCCAAGGGAAGAAAACAGATAATGTGCTAGGCTTTTTGTCCAGTTAGGCAGTAGGCCAAATGCTGCTGATCTTCTTGGTATCAGTACCTTTTCCTAGCACCTCCAATTTCTGACTTGCTTCTGGCCTTCCTGTGCCCAGCTTCCTTCTGGCCTTACTGGGGGAGTTCCCAGCCTCCTCCCTGGCCTTCCTGTGCAGCCCACAGTAATAGAATCCTGATGAACAATCTGATCCCTGGGTCATGTACAAAGTGCTGTGGTCTCTTGCTCCTAAAACTTCGTGTCATCTCCTGGAGACCAAAGCCCTAATGTGAGCTATTTCCAGGTTGACTTCAACTTTGTGGATTCCATGACCTTAGAAGTGTCAGTTGAGTTTCTGCAGGTAACACATGACAGCTTTTTTGAGTTGGTGAAAGCCATCACCATCCATGGGGCTTCTGCCATCCACGTAGTATTTGAATTGGGCTTGGGGGGAATAGGTGTCTCTGGTTGGGTCTGACAACAAGAGGATGGTGCAACTCTCGGCCCCTGGGGCCTGGGTCAGGGCTTGTAGCATCTTATACTTACACCACGGGTTATAAAAAAAAACCTGGGGTGATGAGCAGCATGCAGCAGTAATTACTGCTAAGTGACTGACAGCTCAGGCATGATGGCACTGCCTGGAGTTGTATTCCAAAGCTGCAGGAAGCAACACAAGCTGGCAGTGCTGCCTTCCAAGTAGGAGACCAGTTCCTGGACAAGCAGTCAGAGCCTCTTCATTGTGACACATGCAGATGTCACAGTCTTTGTTCCAGTGGCCCCTGCTGCTGTTGTCCATGTGTTGGTGGCGGGATAGAAGATAGGACTGAACTCAGGCTAGGGGGTGGGGGACTGTTCTATAAGCCCAGCTGTGAATTGTCACTAGAATGGCTTACTTAGAAGACAGAAATCTTCTTGGGCTTCTTCAGCAGCCATCTTGCCTCTTGGACGGAGCAGGGAGTTGGGAGGGAGGTTAATAATGCCATAGTGTTCGGTTCAGAACGAACCCTGTGAGACTGGGCATTGGGAAAGCAGCAGGAGGTAGGGGACCCAGTGTTGACAGCCATTAGACTACGAGCTCAGCATAACCAGCACAGTGAATGTTTTCTGCTCCACCTGGCCAGATGCATTCACAATCTGGGAAGCAGAGGTGTCAGGCACCTCTTCAGAGGGACTTCCAGGCCTTCAGCAGTCTTACAAAGCTTCAGTGCCTCCATTTTAGCTGGGCAACTTGCAGAGATCTCTTCCTACCACAGGATGGGGATGTCCCTTTTGCTCTAGGCTCCTTCAGCCTACGTTTCTTAACGAAGATTGTGCTGGACAAAGCCTGCCTTAGTGTAGGGGTGGGTATCTGTTGAACTCTAGAAACATTGCTCCAGATGAAAGACTGGGGGAGAGCTTGGCCTGGGGACTACTTTCTTACTTTTTGCCAGATGTGTTCTGGGTGTTAGATGCAGCCAGGTGGAAGGAGCAGAAGTGGGATGGAGACGTCAGGGCTGGGGTAAGGCTAGCCATAGGTGATGGATCCTGGTGCTCAAGTCCATCAGAATGCAGGGTTCTCTCTGCTCTCCACCTGCCAAAATTACAAAACATAATTTGTATGTTGCATATGGTAGAATACTATATAATGTGTAGAAGCATTTTAATTTTAAAGAAGGGGGAATAAAATGCATTACTAAATTGTCTTTTTTGGGGGGTGCCGGGGATCAAACTGGCCCTTGCACTTGCAAGGCAGGCGGCGGAACCACTGAGCTAAATCCCCAGCCCCTAAGAAATTTAAATTGATTAATCTTGTTACCAGTTAGAGCTGGGCACAGCAAGGAAGAATATTAATTTATTCATTTCTTTGTTCTTTCTCTTCACCATTTCTCTTGTTATCTATTACCCTCCTAAATAAATCACCTAGAAATTACAGTGATAATCACTATCATTTACAGATAGAAGATTTCTTAATATACATATCGTCAAGTAACCCTCCCTGCCATCCTAAAAGGTAGATATAGATGTGTTCTGCACATGAAGAAACTGGCTGAAGCATTTAAGCTGCTTGTCCAAAGGTATTCACCTGGTTAGCTTCTTTGTTAATATTCGAACCAAGGTCTACTTGATGCCAGAGACAATTTGCTATACCAAACACTTGAAATTATCATTCTCTCTTCTAACTTATTTATATTGCAATAGAAAAATAACAGCTAGCAACTTCACCTTAGGCAGAAAGCAAGGCAGACCTAAAATATTTCGTGTCAAAAACACTATAAGCAACAAAATTTTTTAACTTATTAAGTCAGAAGGAAGGTATATTTGGACAGCTATAGCAATGGGTACTAGACCGAGGGTGCTAGATAAAATGACGAAATATGAATTTTTACAGGAACAAAATAGTTGTGTAATGTATTTTTTATTCTAATAAAGTTAAGGATATTTTCCTTACAATGTTTTCCATTTAATTTGGCACAGATAATATCTTAAAACTCTGTCTCTGGCTCTATGTGTGTGTGTGTGTGTGTGTGTGTGTGTGTGTGTGTGTGTGTGTGTGTTTCTCCCTCTTTCTTTCTTGGGTCTTGTTGTAGTAGCAGCAGTGATGATGGAGACATTCAGCTAGGATTATTCAAGATGCATCATTTATATGTTGGTGGGTTTCTATGTCCAATATTATTGGGCTTTTAATATATGGAGTAGAAAAACTTATATTAAAAGTTCTTGTGGACAGAGGTCAACACTTCTGGTATGGGAGGTTGGCAAATCTCAAAAACCAATCAGGAAACAGGACAAAATTATAAAAAGCAAGCATTTCAGAGGTTTTGAAATCAGCCATAGGCATATAATAAATCAAGAAGTATTGTTCATGAAATACCATTGAACTTGGAGTAAGAACAGTTGGTGGAATCTCTCCCACTCTTCCCTGGGTTTGCGCTCAACTCACACCCCTAGTTCAGTCAGTGCAGTAGGTTAACTAAGGTGGGGCAGGCCTTAAAGGTTGGCAGCCTCACTGTTAGTGGAGACTAATTCCAGAACAAAACCATGCCCTGCAGCTTTGTTAGCACTTTTGGTGCTAAGAAAATGAGCAATTGGCCTTCTATGCCAATCTGAAGTTGTGGCACTAGTTCATCAAGCAGTGAACCAGTGGACTAGCCAGAAATCTGACTGCAAAATCCTATCAATAAGAAGTATAGGGATGAGCTTGATAAATTTCCACACAATTTAGATGACTGGGGCTGGGGATTTAGCTCAATGGTTCTGCCACATACCGTGCAAGCACAATGTCCTAAGTTCTATCCCTGCTACCAAAAAAAAAAAAAAAAAAAAAAAAAAAAAAAGTAGATGACTGGATAACAACTTCCATGAGCGGAGGAGAGCCAAGCCTAACTATCCGTATATCCCTCACTGGCAAAGAAACTATGTACACATGCAGAAGAGATGTGAGAGGCACTGATGAAAATTGTGTGAGCTTTGAATATGCTTCCCACCCCAAACACAGATCCATCTCTAAAAGATGGATGCCATATTTATTTGAGGCATTTGAATACAAACTCTGACCAGTAACCAAATGTCCACTGAACTGCAAGTACAGAGGTTACCCCTAGTAGGAATCCAAGCATAAAAATGAAAACAAGGTAAAAAATCACTCAAAAAATATCAGTGGCCACACATTGCAGGCAAGACAAAATCTATACATTTAGTACAGGCATATCACTAAGTAAAAATTTAAGCCAAGTTTGGAGATACATCCTTATAATACCAGCAGTCTGGGAACCTGAAGCAGGAGGGTCCCAAGTTTGAGCCCAGCCTGGACAACTTAGCAAGAAGGAATGGAGGGAGAGAGGGAAGGAAAAGAAGACAGAGGGAAAAAAAGAAGGAAGAAAGGGAGGGAAGGAAGAAGGAAGGAGGAAGGGAGGGAGGGAGGGAGAAAAAAAGGAAGGAAGGAAAGAAAGGATGCATGGATAGATCAGTCGATCAGCAACTACACCATTCTTTAAAGTAGAAAATAAAAATCTGGACTTGTCAATTTCTCAACAAAACCATCACATCTTCAACAATAAAAATATAAGACTTATTCAAGAAACAGAAAAGTGATTTAATAAATTTAAAAGAATAGAGGGCCAGGGATTTAGCTGAGTGGATCCACTGCTTCACAAGCTCAAGGTCCCAAGTTCAATCCCCAGTATCACAAAAAAATAAAATAAAGGTATAGAAATCATACACTCTCTGATCTCATAACAATAAAATTAAATTAGAAATCAGTAATGGAAAGATAATTTGAAATCTCCAAATGCTTAAAGATTGAACAGTGTACTTCTAAATAAGACAAGGGTTGAAGAAGAAATCAGAAGAGAAATTATAAAATATTTTGAACTAAAAGAACTTATCAAAATTTATGGAATGCAGCAAAAGCACTGGGAAATTTATTCATAGATAAAAAAGAAAGATCCAGAATTAGTAATCTAAGTGCCAGTGATTTAGCTCAGTGGAACTGCTCCTGCCTTGCAGTGTAAGATCCTGAATTCAATACCCAGTACAGAAAAAAAGAAAAAAAAATTCAGCAGAGTTACAGGTTACAAATCAACATTAGGGCCGGGGATTTAGCTCAGTGGTTTGGTGGCCTGCCTTGCAAGCGCAAAGACCCGAGTTCAATCCCTGGTACCAAAATCAACATTAAAAAGTCATTAGTAAAATCAGTAATTTAGGCCAGGCATGTAGCACAAACCTATAATCCCAGTACTTGGTAAACTGAGGCATGAGGGTTGCTAAGAGTTCAAGGCCAGCCTGAACTGCATAGTTAGACCCTGTTTCAAAAAGCCAAAAATAATTTACTGGTAAGTGTAATCACATACTGTGAAAAAGAATAATTTTCTGTTGTTAAAAACTGCATTTTTATGCAAAGACTGTAAATATTTGTAAAAAAAAAATTGTTTGCTTTAAATGTACCAATAAAATAATGGAAAAAAAAGTTTAAAAAAAAAAGCCACCACATTTAAAGCTCAAAAGGAAAGATGGAATTGTGCACCAAATTTTGGAACTTATTCACTCTGAATCCCCTAAGAAATATATATTCATTCATTCATTCATTTTTTTATTTTGGTGCCAGGAATCAAACCTTGTGTTTGCAAGGCAGGTGGTGGTACCACTGAGCTAAATCGCTGGCCCTCCCCTATGAAACATTATGAGGCATTTTGGTGGAGGGAAAAGTAATACAAACAACCCGACTAGATATATACTTAAAATATCATTTGCTCACCTTGTAGTTCATGCTAGACTGTAACCAAGTATTTGTTTATGATAGTTCTTTTCCTTGTCACCATTAACTCTGAGATAGCAGGGACAGGGTCTTCTTGTTTTCACAGGTAGGTACTCAAATATGTGTTGCATGACTTAAAGAGTAAATGAAATATAAAGAGCCTAATGTTTCACATGTTTGAAACATAACTGAACAAGTACTGAATCAGAATTATATCCATCAACTAGACATTTTCTTCTGTGCCTTTGGGAGGGGTATACTGGGGATGGAGATTGAACCCAACGCCTTTGCACCAAGCTACACCCCAGCCCTTTTTGTATTTTTATTTTGAAACAGAGCCTCACTAAGTCTCTAAGTTTCCAAGGTTGGACTCAAACTTGTGAGCTTGTTGCTTCAGCTTCCCAGAATGCTGGGATTATAGGTTTGCATTACCATGCCCAGCTCTCTTCAGGTTATTAAGTAAATGCCTATGTCTGTCACTTCCTCTCTCCTTGCTTGCTCTTAGCAGCTCTCAGCATGTTATGTATATGAGTGTATATCTTATTTACCTTCATTAACTGTTTTTTCCTATTGTCATGTCATCTCCATAAGCACATTAATTCCCTGTACACCAGCATCTGTGAAGAAGGAATTTCATTATTAAACTTCACAGCAAGCACACTTAAGAGAGATTTGCAATAGAAATAGAAGTGCAACAAAAAACAATTTTAGTTTTTAATGTGTGGTTTTTTGTTTTGTTTTGTTTTGTTTTTGAGACAGGGTCTCACTATGTAGTTGAAACTGACCTGGAACTCACTATGTAGCCTAGGCTGGTCTTGAACTCATAGCCATCCTCCTGCCTCAGCCTCCCAAGTGTTGGGATTACAGGCATGTGCCACAACACTGGGCTTTTAACGTGTTTTTAAAGAGAACATGGCTCCCTGAACTATAGTAGAATGGTTGCAAAGATTCAAGAAGTCAACATAGAACTCTTAAAAACTCAACGGGTAAATGTCCTCTCAGTTCCTGAAAGTATTCTAAAGCCATCTTTCAAATTTAGCTAATATTTCCATTAAACCTGTATTTTGTTTTTCTTTTATTTTTTGTTCAATGCTGAGGATTGGAACTAGCACCTCTTCTATGCTAGGCAAGAGTTCTATTACTGAGCTATACCTCCAGCTAAACTTTATAGGTATATTTTTATTGATTGACTAATTGAGACATGGTCTCACTGGGTATTTCAGGCTAGCACTGAACTCACCCTGTAGTTTAGGCTGGCTGGATCTAGCAGTGACCCTCTTGCCTTAGCTTCCTAAATGCTGGGATTAGAAGCATGCACCACCACACCAAGCTAAACTTGTATTGCAAATTTTGGAACTGTCAGTAGAGCACTGTCACCTGATCAGAATGATTGTAAACAGGCAGAAGTCAGTAAAGTTTATTTATGACAAAAAGCCATTAATAAGTAAATAATAAATAAAATCAGTAATCTAGGCTTTGACCTTAGGAAACTAGAGAAGGTAGAAGTAATTGAATCCAAAATAAGGGGAAAAAGAAACAATAAAAGACCCAGAAATCAATAATTTGAAAACAGGAACTAAACAAAGTTAGACAAAAGCTGGTGTTTTTCCAAAAATCTTAAATAAAATTCATAAGCCAATAGCCTGACTAGCTTAGAAAAAATAGAGGAAATATAAATTATTAATACCGGGGCTGGGAATTTAGCTCAGTGCTTCCACCACCTGCTTCACAAGTGTAAGGTCCCAAGTTCGATCCCTAGTACCAAAAAAACAAATTACTAATACTGGCAATGAAAGAGGAGGCAACACTACAGATCCCATAGAGACCAAAAGGATAATACAGGAAAAGTATGAACATCTGTTTGCCCACAAATGTGATACCTTAGATGAAGCGGACAAATTTCATGAAAAGACATAATCTGCCAAAACTCTCAAGGAGTAGGCATTTTGAATCAGCCTATTTTAACTTAAATAATTTTCCTCTAATAGTAGCCTTAGAAACAAAACTGAAGGCCCCAATGGATTAATTGGTGAATTCAAACAGAATTATACTAATTTTCTGTAATCTCTTCCAAAAGACAAAAGCAGAATGAACACTTCCTAGCTTATTCTATGAGGCCTGCATTATGCTAATAAAAAAAATTGCCAAAAAAGAAAACTATTGAAAAATATTTTTGATGAACACAGGTGCAAAAATCATCAAAATATTAGCAAGTCAGATTCAACAATATATTAAAAGAACTATACAACACAACCAAATGAAATTCCAGATATGCAAGCCTGTTTCATCATTCAAAAAATCAATTAACAAATTATGTCTAGATCTAATCAAACTAGGTGCAGAGGGGAAGCATTTTACAATATCCAACACTAATTCATAATAAAAATTTCCAGCACACTAGGAATAGAGATGTGCTCATTCAACTTACTAAAGAAATTCTACAAAAAAAAATCTACAGCTGGGCTGGGGATTTAGCTTAGTGGTGCCGCCACCTGCCTTGCAAGTGCAAGGTTGAGTTTTATCCCTGGTACTGAAAAAAAAAAAAAATCTACAGCTGACATCATACTTAATGATAAAAAAAAATTGAAGTCTTCCTAAAAGATCAGGAACAAGACAAGGATATCCTGTCACCACTGCTTTTCAGTATTTTACTGGAAGTCCCACCTAGCACAATAGGATGAGAAAAGGAAATAGAAAGTGTTCAGATTGGGAAGGAAGAAGTAAGACAAATGTCTTTGTTATTGATTACATAGCCATTTATGTAATAGTTGACAAAATACTTCTGAAATTTGGCCCAGGGATTTACCTCAGTGGCACTGTGACTGCTTTGTAAGTGCAAGGTCCTAAGTTTGATCCCCAGTACCCCCAAAAAATACTTTGGGAACTAATAAGTGAGTTTAGCAGGTTGCAGAATGAAAATATGCAAAAACAGTCACTTTTCTCTATGTCAGTATTGAAAAAGTAGAATTTGACATTAAAACATTACCAGTTTTTTCTTATATGAGAAACCATTAATTTAAATTACCATCATCCAAAGCGAAATACTTGGGTATAAGTCTAACAAATTATATATGTTTTATATTCAAAAGTACAAAAAAGTATGATGAAAGATACGAAGGAACTAAGTAATTGGAAAAATAATGCATGTTCCTGGCACTTGTAATAATAAGATGCTGTGTGTGACTATGGAAGCGAGTAGCTGCAGTAGGGTGGAAGACAAGATAATAGCGGACAGAAAGTCAAAGACTGAGAGGCTAGGGCAGTAATGGCAAAACTCTTAGAGCTTTCAGTGGTACAAACAACCCAGTGGGGAATGCATGTCATAGGTTCGCCACCACTGGACTAGGGTATTAAAAGTAGTACTCATGGCCAGGCCTAGTGGCACACGCCTGTAATCCCAGCACTCGGGAGGCTGAGGCAGGAGGACCGCTGTGAGTTCAAGATCAGCCTGGGCTACATAGTGAATTCCAGGTCAGTCTCAACTACAGAGTGAGACCCTGTCTCAAAAAAACAAAACAAAACAAAAAAAGTAGTACTCATGGATATAAAATTAGCAAGAATTATGACAACAGGACATATGAAGGAGAAAGCAACAGCGAGGAGATAAATTCTCTAATGGGTGGAGAAAAGGATGACCAAGAAGATGGAAATTTTAATGAGGGGCAGTAGGTGGGAAAGTCTGCAAAACAGTCAAAGATAACCTGACTACACCTGTGATCTATTAAAGGAAGGATGTGGGAGAGAAAACAGCTGCCATTGCACAGGGCAACAGAGTACTCCTTGTCTTCAGGAGAAGCAAGACATTGTTGGAGTAGGGAGCAGGAAAGTGAAGAGACCACTCAGAGTAGAGGCTGAAAATGAGGATTTTGCTGATGACAGACCTAAAGGGCTACCAGATGTGAGGGGTGGGAGATGGTGTTAGAAAGAGAATGGGATTTAGGAATGTGTTAGTTACTTTTCTCTCACTGCTGAGATGTACCTGACACCTAAAGTTAAAGGAAAAAGGGTTTATTTAGCTTGTAGTTTGTGGAGGTTTTAGTCCATAATGCAAGACAGAGTGGTACATGGCAGAGGAGAAAACAGTTCATGGCACCCACACAGTAGTAAAACCAACAAATGTCTTTCTGCCTCTTTTATCCAGACTACTGGGACTGGGGTGTTGCCAAACTAATCAGGTACTGGCTTAGTAATTGCACGCCTTTAATCCCAACATCACACACTCTAGCTTCAGCCACCTCTAAAAAAGCCACCTATACCCACGTGAGGCTTTGACGGGACATCTAGACCCAAACTATAACAGGGAGCCAGAGGATATCCCAGGATACCTGGCCTACCTGTGATGACTGATGTGCACAAGGGTAAAAGCCATGCTGAGATTGGTACAAGGCCAATGAGGGTAGTGACGTTGAGCTTTGGTATGGGGTGCAGGTGAAGGACCTTTCACTGTGACTGCTGACAGGCTGGAGGAGAGATGATATTAGCCCTGTGGCCAGAGGTCAGCAGCTCACCATAGGGTGTACCCAGGGTAGCACATCCCCCTGATAAACAACTGCATTAATATCATCAGAGGAAAATACTAAGAATCCAGATTCCCAGGTCCCACTCTTTCTGGTGTTAGTGATTTCAAAGGTCAGGGCTGAATATTAACAGTTGCACTCTGCCTCAAGTCAAAAGACCAGAGAAGTCGCTGGTGCCGGGACTTATGCAAAGTAGCTGCCATCTAAGGTTCTTTCCATTCAATCACTTGCTTTGTCAGATGCTTGACTCCAGAAAAGAGCAGCTTTACTCTGCTTTTACTTTCTGAAAATCTATTTTTAGATATATTTACAGATATGGGTCGTAAGCATGAGCCATAGTTTATGTCACTTGAAGTAGACCAGCTTATTAGAATAAGTCAGGAAACAGAAGAGTAGGCTTAGGTTTGTAACGGGAACAGGATCCTGACTGCTTTTGGTGATGTGAAGCCACGCCTTGCCACATACTCCCAATGTCCTGCCTTCCACTTGGAACTTCTCCACCCTTTGGCCTGCTTTTCTTGTAACATGGTGAATTATTTCATGATTCATCCTTCTTACAGACCTGATGTGATTCTTTTTTTAATCTTGGGAGGGTCTTAAGATCCCTTCTTTGATTCTCAGATAGAGTTGTTTAATTTGTGTGTAGTTTCTGAGGAAATCCCAGCTACCTATTTTTATTGATAATTCATTTTTTAATTGGTTAGAAAAGAAAGGAAGCTTGGCAACAGATTCCATTTATCAATCACAATTAAGAAGTTTGACCTGTGTATGAGAAATGTAGTAGACAGATGAAGGGTGACATTTCTACTCAAGAGCTGATCTTTAGGTGATAGTCTTACTGCTAAGTTAAGTTCTGAAAGCCTTGAAAAAGAATCTCTCTATGGAAAGTGAGGGAGCCCTGAACCGGAATCACAGTGAGAACCTGCAACCTCTCTCGTTCTCTGAGCCTAGAAACATTCATACTTTAAGGAACTTCCATCCCCTTACACTCAAACCTAGGTTTGAGTTTGTGATGTATGAAAGTACAAGCAGAGAGCCTTAGCATGTGATCCCTGAATTCTCTGAGGCTATGCCAGTTTCAGTGGGCCATTAGTGCAAGTTCATTCCTCAGGTCCCTTTCCTGGCGATTAAAAGACTGGACATGACTGTGGCACACATTTTGCATGTTGCAGCATGGCCTTACTTCTGGATGATGTGTGCTGTGTGGTTTCTATGGAAGGGTCTCTTTCTTTCCTGACCTCACTTTCTCTCCATTTCCCTGTTTTGCTTCCTGCTATGGCTCACACTGGTGCTGGCAGACTCTTCCTGTCCCTTTTTTCTACCATTTGATCTCCAAATACTGGAAATTCTGAGCAAGATACTTTTTTCCCCACTCCCTCTTTATACCATCACTCTTGCCTTCCCAGTCCATAATGTGGTTACAGATCCAAAACCAGCAGTTGATAAGCATTTTGATATAAATGCATAATTAACAAACATTAAACCTCCTTATAATTCCATTTTCAAAAAGCACAGACCTCCTGGTGACCTTGCTTTGTATAGAAAAACTTTTTTTTTTTCTACTCTGGAAATGCAACTAGCCAAGATAAAAGTTCTGTTTTCCACTCTGCAGCAGTCTCCTGTGCTGTGAAAAGACTCCTGGATGCCACAACAAGGAGGAGTCTAGCTGTGTCTCGCTCCCTTGGCCCTCTTGGTACAACTGTTTTTGAGAAACTGTGGTGGCCCAGCCACCTGAAAGGCCATCAAGGGGACGTACACATAAAGGAATAAAAGTTGGGAGATCTTTTAAGAATTTGAGAAACTCGTGGAAAGAATTGGACTGCTAATTTGAACAGTTTCACCTTGTGAAGACTGTTGTTGTTTTTTGTTTTCTTTTTTGTATTGTAGATTGAACCCAGGGCCTTCACACTGAGCTACACCCAGCCCTAATTCACTAAGTTGCCCAGGCTAGGCTTGTGCAATCCTGTCTCAGCCTCCCAGAGTGCTGGGAATACAGGCATGTGCCATCATGCCCGGCTTGGTTGGGAAAATTATGCTGAAATTGAACTTGATTCTCAAATAAATGGCTTGGTTTGGGGTGTTGTTTCCCATTATCATCATCCTGTGTTCATTGGGGAGAGTCAGCATAGATTTTTAAATTTATTGTGCATTCTTACATTCTCCAATCTCAGAGGCAAGGCTCAAAGCTTTAGGTCTTTTTTCTAAGTTGTTAAGTGGCCAAGGCAGGATGTAACACCAAGTAGGCTGGCTCAAGGGTTCATTCTCAGGACCCCTGCACTACCATTGCCATGTGCAGTCATATTTTATAGGTGGTCTCTGCATTTCTGGAGGAAATCTCACAGAGGTGACAGCTGCATATTTGGTGTTTGACCCCCTGGCCTTGGATAAACTTGTGGCTCAGTCCCAGGTTATGGGTTTGAAATGGCACTAACTCTACCAGCTCTGGTCTCTGGAGGCCCATGGGAAGGTGTGGAGAGCTCTTGCCATAGCCCCAGAGGCTGAGCCCTGCTGTCCTCCCCTGCTACCTTTCTCCCACCTTCCTGCTCATCCTGGGAAGTGGCTAATTCTGGGCAAGTCAGGATGATCGTAAACATGGGACCTGTCTTATATAAGGACCTAGGGTTTCATTGAGAAAAATCTTCTCAAGTAGCTACACAGCTGGATTGAAAAGTACTCCTTTCTAATTAATTCATCATATGAGAGTTGTAAGCTATACTTATATAAGGGCCTCCCATGCTTTCTGCTATTTTCTGTAGTTGTTTTGTACACTGTACTACTAGCCTGGCAATCCTTCTGCCCTCAGAAAACCTGCACTTGTACTTTTCTGGGTTTGACCTGTGAAGGACCCTAGGCAACACCTGCAGAACCCCAGCATGGCATAGGTACCGGAGTTGGCTTTACACCTTATTGAGCCAGGTGCCAAATGAAGGATTCTGGGTCCCAGTATGTACTTGGGACTTGGCGTGACCTGTAGGACAGAACTCATTACTTTTGCTGGGGGTAGAGATGGTGCCAGTAACACTGGATGAAAAGCAAGGCATTTCAGATGCCACTCTATCTCCTTGTTTGTCTCTTACAGACTTGCCTTAGAGAGGGACTTGTAGTAC
This sequence comes from Fukomys damarensis, assembly GCF_012274545.1. Lineage (NCBI taxonomy): Eukaryota > Metazoa > Chordata > Mammalia > Rodentia > Bathyergidae > Fukomys > Fukomys damarensis. Next base: position 151,745 of record NW_022900925.1, read on the forward strand.
ATAAAGTGACAGTTGATGGGACATTTTTAAGCCCAAGTATTAATTTTTTATGTTAATCAAAAATGTAGATATATTTAGAAAGGCAGGTAAAAAAATTAAATACTAAACTCTGAAATGACAGTTGAAGTTCAAGCAGAACCCTTTGGCAGAGGTGTAGATCAGCTTAGATTAGGACAGCCACTCTGAACATGAATTTCAGGATCAAAGCAATTTAGTGTATAGGTGGATGTGTGATGGAAGTTTGCAGTGTTCCTGGGCTTACAGCAGGTACAGAGCTGGCGTCACCTGAAGAAATCAAGTGGAAAGTTTTAATTTTTTTTAAAGAGAGAATAGGAACTATATGTAATTAACAGGATAAAACACCTATAAAAATTTAAATCTTTTGTCAATGAAATCGGTAAAATTAGCATAAGGATATTTTGGAAGGGCTTAAGGTCATATTCAGAATTAAACAGAAGACATCCAAAGGTAAAAAACAAAATGAGAAATTTCATTAACGGCATGATTCCATCTACCACATCTAAACAGAAGAGTCTGGATTATGAGTATCCCAACAGGTGCTTAATTTCAAAACTAACACCAGCTATTCAGATTGGCCAAATAAGCTGTTTCTCTTTTCTGTTCTGCCTGTGTCCTGCCACATATGTGCTTGATTTTAATGAAGACTACCCTTTGTAACTGCTCCTGAGAGCAAAAAAGAAATGGAATAACAAAGCAAGCCTGAGAAGTCCGGGCCCTAAGGGCTTTTTCCCTGGCTGGTTATGGCCATTTTATGCTTTGATACAAAAGGCTTAAAGGCTGTTTTGGGGAAAAGAATCATATCCTGATTATTAGAATACCTTGTGAAAAACCATCAGATAAACAGCTGTTTACCACCAGTTAGCCTAAAGCTCTCAGGTTATGATAAAAAAAATTAAGAATAAAAGAAAACAAAACTTAAAAGTTTCCTTCTGAAACCTTATATTCGGTTTTTGTTGATGCTCAGGGAAAATGGCTTTGCCCATAAGTCACTGTGACCTGGACTCAATGACATCAACTTGTACTGGGGCCAGTTAACCTAAGTCAAACTGCATTTTTCTCAGGTCTCTTCAGTTGACACATGGCATTTCACTGGTGACTTTTCATGTGATCTTTAACAAGAATAAGTCACAGTGATTATGCCCCAAGAGATGAGGTACCAATTATAATTCAGATTGACACTCCTGAAGAGATTTGTCAGTTTCCTGTCCCGTTCTAGCCAGATTATTTTGAAAACCTTGGAGAAAGACTGAAACTCCCCACCAATCTGAGACTGTATGAGAGTTTTTGCAACATTAACTGTTTTTCCAGTTAGGACAAGAATCCTAACATGGCACCCAATACACCTCCACAAATAAAGTCATTAACCAAATGAGCACTGAGTTGTTGCAGTAGACAGATGCTCCTTAATGGGACCTGAGAGGCAAAAAAAAAGAACATTGCTGAATCTATTTTGGAATAGAATGGGCACCAAGCCTGGATAATACTCTGTAATTCTATGCATGGCATTTTAGCACCCTGAAGACCTGTTAAGTGTTTGTAAATTGGTCATGATGTTTGTGATCTTGAAACGATGTCTGAACTCATTCCAGTGGAGTGAAAATGGCTTCTTTTGTCCCTGCAAGTAATTCTGCTACACTGTGGGTTGCAAACTCTGGAACACTGATGTGCTTATGGAGAAGGCAAGACAAATCCTCGTATACACCAAACATAAGTGCCATGGTAGTTGTTTTCTCATTTGTGGGGGAAGGATATCCTGATACAAGTTTTGAAATCCAGCCCTCCTCACCTGAAGTGATGAAGTACTGCATCCCGGATTTTGATTCCATAAAGCTGCTGCCAAAGGAGAACCTTCTGAATTGGAAATGTGATTATTAAAGCTTCTTATGGTTTGTGTTTAGATGTTTCCCCAAAGCCTCATGCAGATGAGGTAGGGCTGTCTTTGTCACAGATAGTTAAATCTGGAGTGTGTGATGCTGGGGTTAAGGGCATATGATTACTAAACCACTACACATGAGTGATTAGTTTGGCACTGCCCTAATCCTGGTAGTCTGGGTGGGATAAAAGAGGCAGGAAGACTTGTTGAAGGTCTCTTGTTGCCTTTGCTGCCTTGTGTGTGCCATGTTGTTCCTCCTCTGAGATGCCTGTTTGCCATCTCTGCCTTAGAGCCAGCTGCTTATGGACTGAAACTTCCATGAATTGTAAGTCAAATAAACCCCTTCCCTTCCAACTTTTAGTGTTGGGTATTTTGTCTCAGCAATGAGAAAAAATAACTAACACACAGCTGTTTCTCCAGAACTCTATTCTTGATTTCCAGCCTCTTCATTCCTGCAAAGGATGACTGAGTCCCTGACACCACAGTCTAGCTTATGGGCTGTCAGGGGACCTTTATCTAATAGATTCTGGCCTTAGAATTTCTTTCGAAGTGACTCATCATAGTGAAATCCTCACTAGCTCATCATTGACTCTTTGTCTCCCTGCTTATTGCTTTGGTCATAGTTTCTGGTTGGGTAGTGAGGAGCTGAGGGGGAAATAAGGAAATTAAGGCAGTTGTGGACAAAATGGGTATGTTTCCTAAACGTTTGACTACACTATTGCACAAACACTGGTGTGGCCTCCTGATGCCGGTTGAGAACATGTCATATGCCTGGCAGGGCACCATGCTCACCGGCCTATCTGTGCTGACCCTTAGCACTGACAGCTAGGAATCCTGCACTGAATTCCCCTGGGTATGCATGAGGCCTGTGGTCAGAAATACATTTATGGCCACTGTGGATCCCAGAGCTGACCCACTGAGAAACATTCATTCTCCAAGTGTCTGCTTGAAAGGGTACATGAATCAATATGGTTTCTTTTTTCCTTAGCTCTACAAAAATTTTTCCCACAAATACTCAGGGATTGAAAATGACAACAGGCATGATGTAAGTTCCCAAAAACAGGTTTCTGAAGGAAAATCGAGTGAGTGCTGATAGCTGCCACCTCCTGTGGCACTTGCCAGGCTACTGAGCTACTGTGCCCTAAACTGAGTGACACTCTCAGCTTGATCTTAGAGGGGCACTGTGAGGCCTATGGTGTTACTGTCTGCTCATATCAATGTAGCGTGGGAAAACAAAGGCCATGATGCTGAGCGGTCAAATGCCATGTCGGGCCTGGAGAAGCACTGCTGTGGCCCCCAAGCAAGGTCTCCAGAAGGGAGATCTGGGATTTGTATCAGGGGAGGAGCCTTAGCAAGATCCTTGTATTTTCTTATGCTGTCTTTTGGGGGTGGGGGAGTAACCAGGGATTGAACTTGGGCCCTTGAGCTTGCGAGGCAGGTGGCGAAACCACTGAGCTGAATCCCCAGCCCCTCCTGCATTGTCATTTATTGATTTGGTTTTGCATCTTCCAGAAAGAGTCTGCTGAAGAGGAGGGCCATGGACTTGATCACCTCTACAGCCATCCTGCCCTTGCTGTTAGGCTGCCTGGGCATCTTTGGCCTCTTCCAGCTGCTACAGTGGATTCGCATGAAGGCCTACCTGAGGAATGCTGTGGTGGTGGTCACAGGCGCCACCTCTGGGCTGGGGAGAGGTGGGTCGGGGATCAGTGCTGTTGGGTGTGGAAAGCCAGCCAGACATGATGGGAGGCTGGCTGCACAGAGACGTGCAAACAAGCTGCCACTGTCCTTGAGTCTAGTTGGAAAAACGTAGGGCCTTACATACAATGAGAAAAGATCCCTGACTCATTGTGGGGAGGCAAAAGCAAGTAAAAAAGACTCCACAGTCTGTTGAAAGGCCACCTAACTTAGCTCTGGCTGCTTCTTGAAAGAGGATTTTCATATGTAATCTCCTGATTTTCAAATATGGACAACTAAACAAGCATTTTTACCTCTGTGAGGACCAAATGAACATATTTCACTGGTTCAGCTAGCACCTCCAGCCTTGCACAACCTTGGAACATACCTTTGTCTTCCCTTTCCCTCTCAGGGCTCAGCAGGGTTAGAGACAGGATAACTGAAGTCTCAGCTGTTCCTTTACCAGGTTCTCCAGGTTAGGTGTACTCCCATTCAGTGACATCTCAACTTTCTGAGGCCTGGGCAGGGTGTAACTTAGACAGACATCTGGGTCAGTCAAACCCCTAGTCTTTCTTTGCCTAGAAACCAATGCATATGCATTGCTGAGCTATCATGGACTCTGGCAGCCAAGGCAAAGGGTACATGGTGTGAAGTCCCCACCCTCCTTTCTCAGCCTCTGCACACACTTCACACTGGTACCACCCACACTTAAGTGCATTTTCCAGGGAAGAGACTGAGAAGCTCTGGGAAATGCGATAGGCCACCTGCCACTGTGTGTTTTGGTGTTAGCACAGCCAGTGACCACTGAGGGTCTGTAAGTGCCAGGCTTTGTGCCAAGTGCTGGACAAACAGGTGATAGCCAGAGTCCCTGGGGCCTAGAGTCATGGCTTAGTGATACAGCATTTGCCTATCATATGAGGCCTTGTGTTCCATCCCTAGCACAGCAATAAAAACAAATGTATTAAAGACAGCATCCTTCTCTTAAGAAGGTCCGTTTGCCGGAGAAAGGCAAGGATTTAGCTGTGCTATTTTAGTAGTGGATGTTCCCAGTCAGGCCTGATGAAGGGAAGCCCAGTTAGTTCTATGTGCCAACGGTGGTAAGCATTTTTAAGTGTGTGATCTCAGTAAATTCTCACACCTGAGATTCAGAGGTTTGACTTTTGCCCTAGGACAGTGGTGGTGAGTCTAAGGCATGTGTACCATTGAAAGTTCTAAAAAGTTCACCATCACTGCCCTAGGACTTCTATCCAGAAAGCACAAAGCTAAGAATCAAATCCATATCTCTCTGACTTTAGAAGTCAGTCTTTTTTTGTTTTTTGAGAGGGTCTCACTATACAGTTCAGGCTGGCCTTAAACTCACTGTGTAGCGCATGCTGTCCACAAAGTCATGACAGCCCTCCTGCCTCAGCCACCGGAGTGCTGGGATGCTAGGCATATGCCACCATGCCTGGCCAGAACTCAGTTTTAAAGCCTCACCTGGGAGACATGGCCCTGTAAAAGGAAGGTGTGGCCAGTAGAGAGGGCATTCATGACAGGAGCAGTACGGTAGCACAGGAAATTGTGAGCAATTGAGAGTTGGATGAAAATAAGCAGACAGGGCTGAGGGATCCTGGGAGGACATTACAGGGAGTGTGGGTTCACTACTGTGGCTGTTAGGTGAGGTCTTCAGGGGTGAACCCTGAGCCTGTCATTGGATATTCAGACCTTTAAAGGGATAGCTGCCTCCTGGCCCTTTGCCATCAGTTGGTCCTCTGACCTTACTTAACTTCTATAAATAGGAGAGTAAGCAGCTGCTTCTTGATCTTGGAGAAAGCAATTTTTAAAAGTCCTTGAACAGTATTTGAGAGCTGCCTAGAGTGGTCACTGGGGAGTTGCAATTGTCCCAATATGAGGATGTTTCAGGAAGACAACTATCCTTTTCATTATTGTTCATCTCCTTTCAACTTCAAGACAGAACATAATAGAAAATGTAATTGAGAAAACCACTTCTGTACATGTAGTTAAGCCTTTCCTGGGTCCCAGCCACTTTGCTTATATCTGCCCCACTTAGCATCTTAAGGACAGAAGTCCCTCCATCCAAATAAAGTGAGAACAGGCACTGAATGGGCTGTCTCAAGTACAGACCCCTACACCTGATGCCAGATGCCACCAAGGTTGTGCTGCATTGGCTGGCTTCTGTGAGGAGCAGACCCAAGTTGTCCTCAATGGCTCTGCCTGCCATGTTAGTACTCTGGGAGCCAGGGGTTTATGATGAGTCTTCAGGCAGCTTTCCTATTTCTCCTATCTTTTCTGGTAGCTAGTGCAGTTAAGCTACATGGCGTTTGTCCTTGTAGACTAGTAGCACCACTGACTAACCATAGAATGTTCTGGATGCTTTCTTCAGCCATGCTGAAACTTATGGCTGTGCACACCTGTTCTGATTTATAGCCCAGACATGCTGGCAGCACTGGGGACTCCACTGCAACCCAAGGTAACTGCCTCCTTCAAACTGTTAGCCTCCTCGCCTTCTGCATCAGCTTTTTCAAAAAGAGATGGAATTGCCAATCTGTTGTTTTCATCTCTCTCATACCCTACACAAACTTTCATTTCTTCCCCTTTTGGCTTTACTAAGAAGCAAGGCTTAAGTGGAATTTGGATGATCTTTTTCCAGAAACTATATACCAGTATGCCTCCTCACCTTTAGTTCTTTGTATCTGCACCCTTTGGTGGCATCTCACAAAATAGCCTATATGTTAGGACAAATAGAGCCCAAGGTTCCTAGTTTTTGGGAATGATTCAATAAACTGGATGAACAATTCTAGCCTCAGGAACACGGTATCTGGCATGGTATGAGATCTACATCAGGCTCACTTCAGTGAGGCCTTTACTGCTTTGCTGAGAATGTGCCAGACACAGACATAGGCAGGAGCAGACTTCTCATGTCATCTGCTTAGTTCTTCCTTCCAGAAAACTGTCTAAGAAAGTGAGTGAGTGAGAGCTATCTGCGGGGGTGAGTGGGGAGCAGGGGTGGTTGTGGTACTGTTGCAGCTACAGAGAGGACAAACAGGCAGCATAGCACCTTCTTCCCATGACGCCTTAGGCCCTTGAGTTCTGAAAGACTCTGGAGTTTGGACTCCTTTCCTGTTAACCTTCTAGATTTAAGGAAACTTGACAAGTCTGTGAGGAAAGAAATGTTTAGATCTAATGCGCAATGCCTATATCCTCTGACCCTGTCCCCTTCCAGCTAAGCAAGGGATAACCCTAATCCCTCACCAAGCCCTTCCAGCATGGCTTCCAGAAATGGAATTATTGTTTACGACAAGCCTGGCCCTTCTAGGAGCCAGGAAGACTAAAGCCTAAGTCTTCCACTTGACTCTTTGGGCCTGTAAGATTTGTTCCAGGACCATGTTGTGCCCCACTGGTTAATCAAGGCCTAAGAGCTTCTTGTGCGCATTTGTGGAGACTAGTCCTTAGGTGAGGACAGGCAGTGCTCCACCTTATACCTACAAGTCAAAGCTTTCACCTGCAATTTTAAGACCAGCTTTTAAAGGCCACTTAGAAGGCCAGGCAGGGATTTAGTTCAGTGGCACCATGCCTGCCTGGAAAGCACAAGGTCCAGAGTTCGATCCCAGGTACCACAAAGAAAAAAGAACTATTTATAAAAAGGCAGCTTAGAAATATTAAAAAGTAGCCGGGCATCGTGGCACACACCTATAATTCCAGCACTCAGGAGGCTGAGGCAGGAGGATCACTGTGTGTTCGAGACCAACCTGGGCTACAGTGAGTTCCATAGCCGGGCATCGTGGCACACACCTATAATTCCAGCACTCAGGAGGCTGAGGCAGGAGGATCACTGTGTGTTCGAGACCAACCTGGGCTACATAGTGAGTTCCAGGCCAGTCTCAACTACATAGTGAGACCCTGCCTCAAAAAACCAAAAAAAAAAAAAAATTAAAAAGTAGTAAAAACAAGTACTATTAAAGACAGTACTTCATAATGCTTTTTATCTGCCCAGTATTGTTGGAAGGATTCATTACTTTGACTTATTCAATCTCACAGTTCTTCTTGAAGAGGAAAATGGAGGAAAAAATTTATTAGATATCATAGAACCAGTAAGCATGGGAAGTCAGAGTTGACACAGAAAGTCCCTTTGTTGGACCACTGCACTGCACTGTTTCTCCACAGCTGAAAGTTTTCAGGACCCTGAACAATTAGCTGGAATGTGTTTTAGGGTAAAGCAAGCAAGAGACATCCCCCTGGGACTCTGTCCTGCCTCACATTCACAGCCCCATCTTCCTAGGCCTCTCTTCTCTCCACATTCCACTCAGCACCCCTTCATCTCTCGTTTTCTCTTGGCCTCCCTACACCCTACAACATTTTACCACCTGAACCCCACCCCCAGCCTTGCAAAGCCTTTGACCCTCCACTTTCTGTCTCAGCATCCTTGGTCCCTGGCCCCTTAGGTGCTGTACACATCCTGTTCCTCTTCCTGGAGCACCCTGGGAAACAGCCCCTGAGGATCCAGAACTCCAGGGAAAGACTCACCACCCTTTCTCACAGTCTGCCCTGATTTTCTGCAGAGCAGCACAAGTCACCCATAGATCTCATACATTTGGGTGGCTTAAGGAGCAAGTCACATGGTTCTGGAAGACAGCCTCCTTAGATAGCTGGTGACAGCCAGGCTTACTTGTCCTAGTTCATTGGGATAGGTTCTCTGACTGACCATTGGGAACATCACTTGCTGAGCTGCTTCCCCTCTGAAAAATGAAGCTTATGCTCAGGGTTGTTCAAAGTTAAATAAAAGCATCAGGGAAAGTTGTAAGCATCATATGACACACATTTGCCCATCTCTTTGCCTTGTGATTGTTTCTCTCAGCTCCTGTCACTCCTCTGGACAGGTGCCCTACCTTGGGCCCTAACTTCTAGCTCCACACTGATCCATAGCACCCGCCAACACATGGGAGTTGCATGAAGAGACAAACCTGCACTGTGTAATGTTGGGAGCCTTCAAATTGTACTGGAGAGGAATAGCACTGATTGTCTTCAGTTGTTAAGATTCTTTTCTCTCCCTTAGAATGTGCCAAAGCCTTCTATGCTGCTGGTGCTAAGCTGGTGTTATGTGGCCGGAATATGGAGGCCCTCGAGGAACTTGCCAGAGAGCTCACAGCTTCTCGTTCCCCACAGGTAAGCTGGGCAAAGTTTCCTGGGGAAGCACTACAAGCTGCCTCCACAGACCCCTGAGGAGCCAGTGGTGCCCACCCAGTGCTCCTGGATGTCCACGTGGTCATGCTGTACCAGGGAAGGCAGCAGGGCTCTTCGTGAAGCGGGGACCATGGTCTATGTGTGGCTACCAACTAGCTGTGAGGGAGCCCCCTTTGCAGGAATGCTCTCCCCATTTTTTACCTAGCTGATCTCTGCTCCTCTTGAGTAGGGGTGGACAGTGCCTAAAATTTTAATTATCTTAAAGTGTGCATATTCATCATTTTAATTATTGATAAATGTAAAACTCATAGATATTAAATGCATTCATAATGGGGGTAACATTTACCCCTATCTCTACCCAAAACTTTTCTAACATACCCAACAAAAATTCTGTATGCATTAAACAATAACTGTCTCTACCCCAACGCCTGGAAACCTGTCTTCTACTTTCTGTCTCAAGGAATTTGCCAAATCTAGGGACCTCATATATTTGCCCCTCTGTGACTGGCTTATCTCACCTAGAGCAATGTCTTCGAATGCCATCTGTGCTCTACTGTATATCAGCATCTCCTTCCTTTTTAAGGCTGAATAAGATGCCATTGTATGTATATACTGTGTATTTGTCTACCCACACATCTGTCCATGAACATGACGAGTGTTTCTACTTTTTGGCTATTGTGAATAATCCTACTATGAACATTGTAAAAAATATTTGAGTTTCTGCTTCCAGTTTTTTGGAGAGGTTTTACTAGATCATATGGTAATTTTGTGTTTAACCTTTTAAAGAGCCACCACACTGTTTTCCACAACAGCTACACCACTTTGCATTCCCATCAGCAACACATAGGACTCCAGTTTTTCCATACTTGTTATTTTCTGGGTTTTTTTTGTCTGTTCTAAAACTATACCATTCTCCCAAGAGATGTGAAGTGATACCCCATTGTAGTTTGATTTTAATTTCCCTAATTACAAATGATGTTGAGCATCTTTTCATTTGCTAATTAGCCATTTACTTATCATTAGAAGTGTCTATTCAAGGCCTTCTAGAACTGTTTTGGGAGGTTTTGTTGTTTGGTACCTAAGATCGAACTCGGGACCTTATGCTTATGAAGCAGACAGAGGGACCACTGAGCTAAATCCCTGGCCCTGTAGAGTTTGTTAGTTAGCTCTTTTTGTTTACTATATATGCGAGTTTATTTTTACCTGAATATCCCAGTATACCTCCTAGGATATAATCTGTTTTTCTTTTTGTTAGTTAGCTCTTAATAGCTTTCATGGATTTGTTGAGTTTTCTATCAGTAGAATCATATCATCTGTAAACAGTTTTACTTCTTTGAGTTTAGGTGGCTTTTCTTTACCTTGTTTAACTGCTTAGAGCACTGTTGAATAGCAACAGTGAAAGCAGGTACCCTTGTCTTGTTCCTAACCTGAGCAGAAAGTGTTCAGTCTTTTACCATTGAATATGATGTTACGTCTGAGATTTACATGAACATCCTTTGCCATGTTGATGAATTTCCCCTCCATTCTTATTAAATGTTTTTATCTTGGAAGAATGATAGATGTCAAATCTCACTTCTATATCAATTATTGTGTATTTTCTTCTATCACTCTATTAATGCTATTACATTGCTGATTTTCTGATGTTGAACCATCCTTGCATTCCCTTTTAATAGACTGTTGAATTCAATTTGCTAGTATTTTGTTGGGGATTTTTGCTTCTAGATTCATAAGTGATATTGGTCTGTCATTTTCCTGTGATGTTTTTATCTAGCCTTGATATAAAAGTAATGTTGGGCTTGTAGAATGAATTAAGAAGAGCTTTTTCAGGCCAGGGATTTAGCTCAGAGGTTCCACCACCTGCCTTGCAAGTGCAAGTTCCTGAATTTGATCCCTATTACAAAAAAAAAAAAAAACTTTCTCCTCTTCAGCTTTTTGGAAGAATATTAGAAAGATGGATGTTTCTTCTCACAACAGGGATCAAACTCAGGACCATAATTATGCTTGCCAAGGCAGGTGCAGTGCTGCTGAGCTATATCCCTGGCCCGTTTCTTGAAGATTTGGTAGAATTCTTCTTTTTCTGGCTTCTTTGGTGATTATTTGATATTTTGTAGTGAACACTTTGATTCCCTTCTCATAGTCTTATATGTATATTTTGAGACAGGGTCTTTCTGTGTAGTCCAGGCTGGCCTTTAACTCACTGTGTAGCCCAGGCTGGCCTCAAACTCACAGTGATCCTCTTGCCTCAGCCTCCCAAGGGCTGGGATTACAGGTATGCACCACCATGCCTGGCTGGCATGGGTATTACATTTAATATTCTAAAGTTTGCAACACTGATTTAAATTTATGTCAACTTCAGTAGCATACAAAAACAATGCCCCCTCGTATGTAGCCCCCCCTTTCTGGTATTTATGTCACACAGATTAAATATTTCTATAGCGTTTGCCTGGTGACAAATTAATAATAATTTTTATTCATTTTTTTTGTACCAGCTATCAAACTCAGGCTTTTGTCTCTTTAATTATGTAAAACACAAAAAGATAGATTTATAAACCAAAATAATAATAGCTATTATAATTGCCCATGTATTACTAGAGATCTTTATTTTTTACTTTGACTTTGAGTTACTGTCCAGCTGCTTTTCATTTCAAACGTGAACAACTACCCAGAGAATTTTTTGCAGAACAGGTCTAATGACAGTGAACTCGCTCGGCTTTTATTTATCTGGAAATGCCGTAATTTGTCTCTCATTTTTGAAGGACAGTTGTATAGATGTTGACTTCTTGGTTGATAGTATTCTTTCATGACTTTGAATATATCAATCCACTGCCTTTTGGTCTTTAAAATTTCTAATGAGAAGTCATCTGATAATCTTAATCCCTTTTATGTGAAGAGTTGCTTCTCTCTTGGTTTTTTTCAAGATTCCCTTTGTCTTTCAGTAGTTTGATTATAATCTCAATGTGCTCTCTGAGTTTGTTCTACTTGGTGTTATGCTTCTTGGATATGTAGATTCATGTCTCTTATCAAATCTCAGAGATTTTTAGCCATTAAGATATTCTTTCTATCTCTCTCTGACTCTTTCCCTCTCCTTAAAAATCCACAGTGTCTGTTGGCCTGATTGATGGAGTGACATTTATCTTTTAGGCACACTATTTACTTTTCTTAATTATTTTTTTCTTTGTTCCTCAGATCTGATAATTTCATTTTTCTTTAAGTTCACTAATTCTTCATTGTGCTTATTTGCTTTTACTTGTATATCTATTTCACTTATTGTACTGTTCAGCTCCAGAATTTTTAATTTATATTCCCATCTCTTAATAGTTTCCTGTTTTTGTCCATGTCTCCCTTACTCTTTGAGCATAGTGAAGACAGTCTTTTTTTTTTTTTAAGTTTCTATTTGACGGTACTGGGAATTGAATCCAGAACCTTCACATGAGCTATATCCCAAGCCCTTTAAAAAAATTATTTTGAGACAGGATCTTACTCAGTTGCTCAGGTGGGACTTGAATCTGTAATCCTCTTGCCTCAATGTCCCAATGTGCTGAGATTACAGGTATGTGTCAGCACTTCAGGCTTTTTCATATCTTTGCCTAGTAAGTCCAGTATTTCTTTGAATATGTTTTTTAGAAATTTATTTGTATTTTTGAATGTCCATAAAACAGTCACAGATCTTTGAGTTAGAAGTTGCTTCCACTGCAAGCTGTAAGCTGCAGCAGCTGGTAGTACTTGAAACAATGCCAACCTGTGTTAGTGGAGCTGCTAGGCATCAGTAAGCTGATGGGTGAAACCTACCAAATTTACTTCAGTTTACCAGCCGACACTCCCCTGGAAGTTACAAGCATTCAGGCAAATCCCACTATTCCATAAGTATCCCTTCATAGTTTCTGTGAGTATATCTTTCTAAGTAGAGAAATGGATTCCTGGTGCTTCCTGCATGTTCTGCCATCTTCTCTGACTTTACCCCACTCATCTTCTTGGTCTCTTTTTACCTCACTTCTGTGGGGAAGCCCTCCAAATTACACTGCTCAATTACTTATTTCTTTAGTACCATGTGCTTCTCCATAGCATTCTTTCCAGTTACAGAACTAACCTGTCTTCTCCACTAGACTGTGTGCTTCAGCGGGACAGGAACCCTGTCTTATTTTCTGCTACATCCCAGTGCCAGGCACAGAGGAGATAATGTAAATAATGTTCCATAAATAAATGAGTACAAGTGACTTAGGCTGAGAAAGACAGCAACACACACACACACACACACACACACACACACACACACACACATGCACTGCTGCTTAAGGTAGGAACCGTGGACAACAGAGCAGCATGGGGAGCTGTAACTAATAGCTCCTGTGATGATCTACAGCAGACCATGCCATCCATGACCCTGGACTGGGCAGCTTACAGTCTGACTGATGAAGCTGAGAGCAGCCCCAGATCACCTCTTGTAAGATGCTGTCCTTTTCAGTTCAGGAGAAGTTTCCCAGGTAAGGTATGTGCACAACAGGCAGGAACCCTGTAGGCTGCATCTTTTGGGAAGAAGGTTGCTGCATCCTATGTCATTTCATGCCCAGAGGGCCATTCTCAGGACTCTGAAAAGCAGGGACACATTACTCAGCAAGTGCATTTGTGTGTGTTGTTTTGACCAGAAGCAGACACATAAGCCCTACACAGTGACCTTCGACCTCACAGACCCTGGGGCTGTCATGGCTGCAGGAGCTGAGATCCTGCAGTGCTTTGGCCATGTGGACATCCTCATCAATAATGCTGGTATTAGCTACCGTGGAGCAATTATAGACACCACAGTGGATGTGGACAAGAAGGTTATGGAGACAAACTACTTTGGCCCTGTTGCTTTAACAAAAGGTAACAATCTTGGGTTAAAAGAGAAAAGGCACTGATGTGTTAGCATTCTTTTTGTCTCAGTTGATTCCATTTTGGTTAGATCTTGCCAGTCCCTGTCTGCTGTTATACCGTGCAGGGATTATGGTCATTACAGTTGGGTGTTTTTTCCCCCACAGGCCTTTATCTATATTTTATGTGCATTATTCCCACACATTAGGGTCTCTGCAGTGCAGCCTCATTTGCACAGCATTGCTTGTATGTCTTTCCCATGATGTCTGCAAACTTGAACAATGTGGGGATGCTTTGATGCTGGCCACAAACATCAGTCCAGGGGACAGCCTCCCATAGAATAAAGGCACTGTACTGACCATTCTTACTTAGCTAGGCTGTTTATCGGCTCCCCCTGCCTCCTTCCCCCTCACCAAGGGGCTAACACCTCCTGTGGCTGGGAGAACAGTGCCATCTATGTCCCTGCATTCTCTCTTCAGTGCTCCTGCCATCGATGATCAAGAGGAGGCGAGGCCACATCGTCACCATCAGCAGTGTCCAGGGCAAAATTAGCATTCCTTTCCGATCAGCCTGTGAGTACTTGCTTCTCCCTCATCTAAAATGTTTTTATTTTTTTATTATAAAAATATGTTTACTTGCAATATTCATATGTTGAAGAAATACCCTTTACAGAATGTAAAGAAACCATAAAATGTGAATGGGATTTTCTAGAGTCCAGCTTTATCCTTACCCACTGTGACCTTGGGTAAAAATCCTCCCCTCTCTGTGCCCACCCTTGTTTTCAAATAAGAGACAGTCCCCCAAAATTAAATATACCAACTTGCTTTGCAGTTCATACGTTCCTTTCCACATAGGAGAGTAGCTATGCCACAATCTAATATGTCATTTCATCTGTCCCTCCACCTGTATGTCACACCAGCAAGCAAAAGAGTATAATCTTTGCTTTTTAAAAGATTTTAAAGGAAATTTCATAAATCATCTTAAGTCACTTGCTTTGCTGCAACTTCTGAAAGGAAAGACTTGGGATAGCCTCATCTGCTGTCACCACTCTCAAGGCCCAGACACAGCTCTGTCAGGAAGGAGGTGGGTGGCTAAGCTCTTTCAGAATTTTGAAAGGATAGTGACAGTTCAGTTTGATAATAAGATGTGACCAAATATCTGAGTAGAGGTTTATTCTTTTCCCTAAGATCTGAGTTCCTGCTCTGTCTGTTGGCTCTGGTCACATGTCTATGGACCTGAACTCACTCCCTAATTCCTTTCTTCTTCATGAGACTTAACGCTCATCAGAATGCTTCCCATTGCTAGTCAAAAAGATGAGGTGAGATCGCTGGAGATGTCCTCTATAAATTGAAAAGAGTTGTATCCATATTTATCTCTAAGGGTTCTGTTTTTTCATATTCAGTTTCAACCCTGCTCAAACAGGACAGCAACTTAAGCCTGCTCAAGGGGTTCAGAAAACAAAAACAAAAACAACTATATGAAATCACAAATGATAAAGCAACTAAGGTAAAATGTTAACAATAGGTAAATCAGAGTAAAGGACATACAGAGTTCTTTCAACCAAATTATTTCCACATTTTACTTTGGTTTAACCCCACTGGCTTTTACTTTCTTAACAGCCTGCTGACTTCAGTAGGTGCCATGATTGGTCTCATAGTATACAGCAGTGGTGGAGAACCTATGCCACATGTGCCACAACGGACTGTTTGTATCATTGAAAATTCTAAAAGGTTTTCCATCACTGCTGTATAGTAACCAGACTGAATGAGTGGCTATGCTTCCTGGGCAAGTGGGTTAACCCAGAATAGTAGCAGCCTCCTCACCTATTAAACCAAGGGAAGAGCCTCATCTCCTTCACACTGCTGCTGAGAAGCCATGTCAGATGATCAGTGCACAGAGGGGGCAGGTGTTGGTGACAGTGATGAGGCCTTGGGCCAGCTCATCCTAGCTAAGCACCTGAAGCCTGAGAGATCTGAGGAGACCCCATTCTTCATCCTCTGGGGTGGGCTGGCCCTGGAATCACAGCTGACAGGCATGTTCTCTCCACCCACCCATCCCCCACAACCAGCTGCTTCTGGGATTTGCTGTGACATTTTCCTGGCTTTCTCCCTTCCTGGTTTTTTGTTTTGTTTTATTTTGTTATTTTGGTACCAGGAATTGATCTCTGGACCTTGCACTTGCAAAGCAGGAGGAAGAATCACTGAGCTAAATCTCCTGCCCTCCCTTCTTGTTTTCTTGGCTAATGGGTGATGCCCTTTTTTTACTAAGACTAAAACATTTAGGACTCTGAACTGGAGGAAATTGATTTTCTGTGAAGATGTTGGTATATTTTCCAAGGACATTCCTTCAGAGTCCTTGTATCCCCTCACTTTTCACTTTTCTAAGCTGTTGCTGAGAAGCAGTGGTAATTCTGCCTCTTACAGGTAGAATAAGGTCTGTGGCTTTTCCAGATGAAAGTTATAGTGTAGAAGTTCACCAGGAGAAGTTTATAAGAAGCTAGGCATGGATTTTTGTGCACACATGTGTGCAAGGATCCTCACTCATAGCATGTTCTACAGTGACAAAAGCTGGAAATAGCCCTTGAGGTCCATTGATGAAACTAGTATTGTCACCTGGTAACCCCAGGGAAAGACTGAGCAGCCAGAGCCAGATGAAATGAGATAAGCTGAGACGTCGTTGTGGCAGGTCTGTAAGGCTGGCACGGAAAGAGGCTGTCCTACCTGTGCCAGGTGAAGAAAATTACTTGTAGGAACAATGGGGACAGTGTGAGCTCCTTCCTATAAGAAAAAAAAAAATTACTTCAGGAGAGCACTGAGTGAAGTATTTCAAGGACTAAAACAACCTATAACCTGGATTAATTTAACTCCTCAAATTATCTTCAAATTAGTTACTCAGAGTACAACACATAGAAAAAAATTCTCTCTTACCAAGAAGGAACAAAAAAATAATAACACAACACTTTCTTTTCAATGAACTAAGAGAAAAGACTACTATAAATGAAACAAACTGGCATATATATTAAAATACTTTTGAAACAGGAATAGGTAATATGGGGAATTATTTGAACTTCTCCCTATTTCCTACTTATATATCTTCTATTTTGTTCTTTATTTGTATATATATTTTTTCTCATATAAGAGAAATCACACATTTTAAAAAAAATACTATTTCTATGTAAAATCGTGTGTTTACACATAAAATAAAAAGTTTGAGAGGGCCAGGGATTTAGCTCAGCGGTTCGGTGGCCTGTTTTGCAAGCGCAAGGACCTGAGTTCAATCCCCGATACCAAAAAAAAAAAAAAAAAAAAGTTTAAGAAACAGCATTGGTCAACTCTGACATCAAAATTAGAAGGATTTTCACTTTTTCATTTTATTGTGTGTACTATTTTGAGTGTTACTTAGTAGGTGGTGTTTTTTAACTTTAAACTTGGAATATTTCAGACAAAAAAAAATGTTATAGGAACAGCATAAACAATTCCCATGGGACTAACATGTAGATTCCCCATTTAACCTTTTCCTTGTTTGCTTAGCATAGTGTGTGTGTGTGTGTGTGTGTGTGTGTGTGTGTGTGCGCACGCGCGCTCACGTGCATTTTCTTCCTAAGCCATGAGAGGGGGCTGAGCACAACGCTCCTTTCCTCCTTACTATTTCAGGGTTTTCTAAGAACAGGGGCATAGTGCACATCTCAAAACTAAGAATGAACATTGCTATAATGCTGTACTCTTGGTTTTTGTTTTGTTTTGTTTTTTTTGGTACCGGGGATTGAACTCGGGTCCTTGCACTTGCAAGGCAGGCCACCAAACCACTGAGCTAAATCCCCGGCCCATATAATGCTGTACTCTTAAACAGTAAAGCCAGGTTTTAGAGACAGTGAATAGAAATAAATAGGTAGGCTTTGGGCCTTGCCCACTACACTGCCTCACTGCCTCTTTCCGCTGTTGCAGACGCAGCCTCTAAGCACGCAACCCAGGCATTCTTTGACTGCCTGCGTGCCGAAATGGAACAGGATGACATCAAGGTGACTGTCATCAGCCCTGGCTACATCCGCACCAACCTCTCTGTAAATGCTGTCACCAGTGATGGGTCCAGATATGGAGGTGGGGCAGGGCTCTTTTTCTCCTATAAAAAGCTATTGGAAGGGAGGGGTGGTGGCACATGCCTGTAATCCCAGTACTTGGGAGGCTGAAGCAGAAGGATCACCAGAAGTTCAAGGCCAGCCTGAACTACATTGCAAGACCCTGTCTCCAAACAAAGCAAAGAAAGGAAAAGAGGGAGGGAGGCAGGCAGGCAGGCACACATGCAGGCAGGCATGCAGGCAGGCTATTGGACAGCCAGAGTGGGACATGCTTCTTTTACCTCAGTGATTTTTTGGTCATTTTCATTTGGAAGACAATTTTTTAAACTAAAAATCCTCACATAGGTGTTGGTTATAAATACAGACTGTTGCATAATCTCTACTTACTCCACTAAGAACCACTCAGCCTATGTTGAGGACTCTGGGGCATAGAAAGGAAGTCTTTCAGCTAAAGTGCCACCAAACTTCATCTAACCCATTCCCAAATCACAAGGTCCAAGAAGTATTGTTATGATCACGCCTAAGTGAATTAACCCCATGGCAAGTGGGAAGGTTTGACCTGAACAGTCCCTACCCATGTTATGACTGATTTCAGGCCTGGTCTTCCAGGAGAATCTGAATGTGGGGCAATAGTTTCAGTCTGAGCTGACCTGCAGTTGTCACTTATGGGCTGAACTTCTGGCCTATCCCATCCCAGTATGCAGACACAGGCTGTCTCAGGTCAGATGGCCCACAAGTGCCTCCCTGGGCTTGGAATAGGCCTGCCTGCCTGCCTCTGTACTACTGTCCTGCTCTGTCCTGCTGCTCTGGATGTGATCTCTGTGGGTCTTTGCATAAACCTACCCTGCTAGGCCTGAACCAAGACTGCCCTGTCCTGGTTGGCATCTGCTCTCTCATACAACAAGTCTCACCATAGCAGAAGCCACACAGAGTCAAGAGCCAGACAGCTTCATACCTATTTATCCCTGGAAGATAGATACTGCTTTAAAAATTCTGTCTCTGGCATTTAAAAATAAGCAACAATTGAAATTCCCCATTCTTCTGCAATGGCACATGAGAACAAACCCAGTGGGGGAGTTTGGGCAGTCTGTACAGCTTACAGATGGTTTCACATGGCATATTCCAGTGGCCTATCTCCTGCACCTGCTTAGTGTTCCTACTTTGCCAGCAAAGTGTCAGATCACTAGTGAAGAAGGAACATCAGTTCCTGTCCTACTCACACCTCCTAAACTCTCCCCGCTACCTCCTTCCCTCCAACACCTAAAGCAAACCATGGATTTCTTCCTATCTCATCCAGATAACATGACTTTGACAGCTAGGACATATTGATTTCCATGAGCTGGTCATGCATGTAAGGGTCAGACAGTCCTCCCCATCTCTCATCTGGTACCTGAAGCTAAGCCATCCCAGACAAATTACATGTGTAACATCACTTAATCATGGACTGTTCAAAGATGCAAAAATTTCCCAGGTCAGGAAGCTCCTTCTCAGATGTGTGAAACCTTACTTGAGCTGGCCTACCACTTTCACCATAGACCACCAGGCTGTCTTGGGTCAAATCACCAGATGTACTTACTTTGGTTCCAAGCAGAGTGGGACCTCCAGTCCTCACCCTGTATCTCCCTTACCCCCACTTACCTACTTTGAACTGTGAATGCTTCCTCAGAACATAAAATCATCAGGGCTTGGCACTGTGGCACACATCTATAATCCTAGGACTCTGGGAGGCTCAGGAAGGACAATCACAAGCTGAAAATGAACCTGAACCTGGCCATCTTAGCAAGACTCTGTCTCAAAAGTCTAAAAATTTAAAAAGGGCTGGGGATATAACTAAGTGGAAAAACCCTGATTTCAATTTCCAGCACTGGGGATGGGTGAGGGTTAGAATAACAGATGCTTCTGCTTCCTGGCAGATTAGGAAGAGCTCCCTGGTAGTGAGTGCAGCAAGCTGACCTAAAACCCATGTCAGCTCAGATCCTCAAGAGTGGGACCTCTGCTTCATGTGTTTCTTTTATTTATTTTAGCTATTGACAGGAACACAGCCCAGGGCCGAAGCCCTGCAGACGTGGCCCAGGATGTTCTTGCTGCTGTGGGGAAGAAAAACAAAGATGTGATCCTGGCTGACTGGGTGCCTTCCTTGGCCATTTATCTTCGCAGTCTGGCTCCTAGGCTCTATTTTAGCATCATGGCCTTCAGGGCCAGGAAGGAGCAGAAATCCAAGAACTCCTAATGTGGATCAGAGCTGGGGCTGAGAATCAACACCGTGTCTACAAGGGACAACTGCATTTGTTGAGACTTGAGTGGAGGTTTGCCTCACAGGTGGAAACACTGAAGAAACACTTCCCTGGCCTGGCCCCTGTCCCCAGAGAGTGGGAACCAAACCAGGCAACAAGTTTCTTCCCAAGGTGAGGGGTAAATGCATAAGGAATAAATATTGTGCAGGGTTTAAACTCTAAAACTACAAATTAAATGACTGGAACAGTAAGTCAGTCTTCAAGGACTAGAAGAACCATGTGTCCTTTGAATTCAGCCCCACCAACTCCTAGAAATGGCCTTAGTCTTGGAATCAAAAAATGCCCTGACATCACTGTTCTCATATTTGACTTATCCAAAAACATTTCCCTGATTATTTTGGCAGAGAGACAACCTCCAGTGCTTGAGGGTGAAGGGTATAGTTTCAGGAACTCGTTATTCATATTTTTTCCATGGCCCTGTGATGGCTCATTGAGCATAGAAGCCAAGCTAGTGTGGTTTATTGGGTATATCCCAAGTGATGTCAATTCTAGTACCAACAGCAGTTCCTCGTGTTCCTTGGGAGTCTCAGTGTGTCCATGCAGGATGTTAGGCACCCCTTCAAGCAAAAGATGAAGACAACAGTCAAATGGAGAGATCTCAATGGCCCTGGTACCCCAGAACACGAAGACCTGAGAGATGACTAAAACACCCCTAGTCTCCTGGTGGAAGAAGTACCTTAATAGGAACTAGTTGGAACATCTGCCTTTCTAGTTTGTTAAAAATATGTGTTTCACTGAGTAGGTCAACTTCATTTCTGAGGTTTTAGACATTTTTCCTATTACTGAAATTGAGTATTGGAATAGCAGTTCCATTATAGATGTCCCCAAATTGGAATAAAAATCACCTAGTCTTGGGCCGGGGATTTAGCTCAGTGGTTCCACTGCCTGCCTTGCAAGCGCAAGGACCCAAGTTCGATCCCCGGTACCAAAAAAAAATCACCTAGTCTTGGGCCGGGGATTTAGCTCAGTGGTTCCACTGCCTGCCTTGCAAGCGCAAGGACCCAAGTTCGATCCCCGGTACCAAAAAAAAATCACCTAGTCTTTGACATCTTGCACTGCATCCCAACTCTAGCCATGTCTTCTATTTTAAACAGCTGCCCCCAAAGGATTATAAAAATAGCCACGAGTCTAGGGTAAGGGAATTAGAGGCTTTCCAGTTTCCTGGGAGTAGGAGGACCTGTAGGTGATTAGATCTGCCCCAGGTCACGGAACTATATCCTGGAAAGATCCAGGAACCTCTTGTGAATTGCAAATACAAACGAGGGGTGCTGCTTCATTTTCCACATAATCATCCACACCTGTCCTGGCATGGGAGAAAGGGCTTCGAGTGTTCACAATAGATCCCAGCACCAGAGTCACTGGAGCCAAGGTGGTAGCAACTGTTCTAGACTTCTAGAGCTCCCTTCCAACCCCACCCCACCCCTAACCCAAGTTGAATGAGGATGCCCAGCACCAGCAGGCCTCCCAGTGCATGGCAGGAAAATGACTTCCTCCAAAAAGAACAGAACATCTCTCCATAGACACTTGTTGACTGGCACTTGCAGAAAGGCCTATATCCATCTGCTTGTCTGGTCAGCCACGACGGATACACTAGACTGCAAGCTTAGTGACAGCATACTCCATCCTCAAAGACAAGGAACATCACATGTATTTGTAGTGCTGGGGATAGAATCCAGGGCCTTGCACACCTATACACGTGTTCTACCACTGACCTACAGCCCCAGCACTTACCACCTAACATTTTAAAAACTTGCTAAGACTTACTTTAGAAATAGAATATAATTCAAACAGTATTTATAAAAATCTAACTAGATACAGCTCCTTGCCTAGAGGCTGAGCATAAGGCTTAAGAAGGTTGCTGACAAAGTATAGAGGTACAGAAGACACACGAGCACCAGACTGGTGATCTTTTTAGCCTCAAAGACAAGACCCAGAGGATCTGGGATCACCTTTGCTGCTCCTAGGTTGAGATAAGCCTGAATTGTCCCTGGAGAGAGCACTGGTTTGAACACATGGAACTTCCTGAGGCAGCCCTGGGACTGTTCTAACATGGATAGCAGCTGACAGCCTTCCTGTGGACAAGGCCTACCCAGTGTTCACCTGGACATTTCCTCCTTTGCGCCAGCTTAGCCATGACCTGGCCTCACCTCATGGCCTCTGAGCAACCATTTGTTCTTGGATTTTTCAAACCTGTGTTTAAGCAGTGGCCACCATGAGTAGCTGTGTTGCTATTGTTCATTTTACTATCCTTGAAGGTTAGCGATTTTTTGGCCCACTTTCCTCAAGTTCAGCTGGGAAGTATGAAAAGCATTTTTAATCAGTTCTTTATATATCTGATAAAGTTTAAAGACACTTTCCACCTTGCTTGTCAAGCCTTTTACTGTTTCCCTTGAGCCTGGGCAGCAGCAGGCCATCCTACATTTGCTGTCCAAGCTTGAGACTGAAAACTAAAACCAAGTAAGCTTTACCATCTAGACAGCAGCCCCTCCTGTGCTATGCTGAGGGGAAATGGTGAGTGCACAGCCTCCTTGGGGTCCCCAAGCTCATAATGATCCCCCTCTCTATCAGCAGGGACAACAGTGCTGAACCAAATGTGAAAACTGGAGGAGCAGAGGAGGCTGAGGAGATGGCGGAAAGAAAAGCTTATCAGGGTCTGCATCTCCACTTTTCCTGTGTGTCCCTTCACATAGGTCTTTCTCTCTCTCTCAGAAATTGGGGTAGGTGGTAAAAACTAGGCCAACTTACTAATTAGTTCCATGGCTGCTCCCTAAAATGTCTACATAGGACTCACTTTGGACTTCACATAGCAAGGCCTTTGCTTCCTCTCAGCATTTACTGAAAGCTCTTTCTGTAAAGCTCTATGGCACATCACAGACTGAGCTCGAGCCACTTCTCAGGGACCTTGCCACACCTTCAGGTCTGAGCAAAGGGTAGCAGGAAGGTGTAAAATGTTCTTCTGTGTCTTTTCCCATGGTCTTGCCTTAGGCACACCAGCCACTGCCCTCACCTGCCTGGCCAGGGCCCGCATAACTAAGATTGCACTTCAGGATCTGGGTTAGGACAAGTCACTTGTCACTTTGTTCAGTGTAGCCTGCAAAATGGTGAAGGATCCACCGTGTGCACCTGATTTCTATTTTGGACAAGAGCATCTGCTCATCTGATTTGCAATCCTAGGGCCTGTCATGTTCCCCTCTCCCCCTTGAAACTCGAGGTACAGAATGAGCACTGCCAGAGTAGGCACAGACCCAAATCTGGGTCTTTTTGTTACAAAAGCACCTACCATGCTGTGCTTGCCCAAGGGATGGGTGCCAATTCCAACTTATCCTGCACAATCGAAATGAGCCTGTTTGTTTTGGGTCTCTATGGCCAAGGCAGCTCCCTCTTTACCAATCTTCCTACCGGCCAAACACTGCTGTGTAAACATACTGTGCACCTCACACCATTCTGCCATCCAGCACTCAACTGAGCAGATGGTATTTCTAGGGCCCCTGGAACTAAATCAAATGTTCTTAAAACTTTTTTAAAGCTGTGGATCTCCCTAAAGATTTGCCATACACCACAGGTTAAGCACCCTGCAGTGTGGACTGGGCTTCCTGGATGGAGCCCTCATAACTGAGTGAAAGGTCAGTTTAGCTGACCTTAGACTTTTACACATTGCCCACCCCTCAGAACAGATGCTGGTGGCTCTCAGCAACAGGCAGCACTGAGGCCTCAGCCTTTGTGGAGGGACAATTCCTCGTGCATCCAAAGCTTTAGCTCTAAGCTAAGGGAGAAGCACAGGCCTCAGCTCCTATGAAATGGAACCTAGACTGTTTCTAGGGCTCTTCCCTCACTGGGGGCCGTGGGTCCACATCAAAAACAGCTTTTTAAAAACACAAATGTTAATTTCTGTGTCTTCCTAAATCAGACTGTCTGGAAGAGGGCTCTTGGGCCCCCAATTCCCAAGTGAACCCAAAGGGAGGCCCTGTGACCTCTAGGACTTACCTAATCCTACAATGCCCCTGAATAGCATGTCAGCAGCACTGGCCTTGGGAACAAGCCAGGGTGAGCCATGAGACCATGTCTGGGCAAGGTCTGGCAGCACGACTTCTGATCTAGGCATGTCATTGCTGCAAGTGGTGGCACCTGGCTACAGTGGGCAGGGTAATGTCCGCAGTGCCACACATCTCCATGTAGCAGCAGCTGCGGGCACAGGCATGGACAGAGAACAGCAGGATTGAAATTCTCTTAATTTTAATGGTCAATAGCTTCTGGTTGGCTCCGAATGGTACAGTTAAACAATATACTTAAAGACACCCTCCCCCCCCAAGCGCATTCACACACCCTCAGCAGCATTGGCTTCCATCCACAGTCCACTGCCTAGTTAAGATTTCCATAACCTCAAACGCCCTCTGGGGTTATGGAAATCCACATTTTTGTAATAAGCTGAAAAAACCCTTGGTACACCCATGATCTGTGTTCTTTTTTAAAAAATAACAAATATTAAACCAAACACCTTCCCAGGCTCCACTGCCGCATAGAGCAAAAAGTGTTACTGTGGCAAAAAAACCTCTGCGTCCTCTTGTCTCTTGCAGGCTGTGTGGTTCTGTTCCCCTCCCTATTCACTGCAGTCATACAGCATAGAGTTCGTAAATCTTCTTTACACAGTACACCAGGGCAGCCAGTGCTATCGTATTGTGCAGTCTCTTTCTGTGCAGGTCGTCCTTCCGGACCAGCACCACTGGGGTAGAAGAGGTGAGTGTGTGCAGGGGCAGTCGAGACAGTTTATAGGCATCATACTCCACTTGGTACTTGCAGCAAGGGTCAAACTGCCAGGAGATCCCATAGAGGGTGCAGCAGGTCAAGCTCAGCACTCCAGCGGGCAGGGAGATGTAGTGAGAGTAATCTAGGGGCAGTGCCAATGGGGTGAAGAGGCAAGCAGTGCCCGCCAGCACAGCCGTCTTATGCAGGCAGTTGCCCACAGTGATCCAGCGCGCCGTCTCATCACCGATTCGAGTGGGCTCGATGACAATGTATTTGTACTGGGCTTCCAGGGCCTGCTCCAGCTCGTACTCAAACTGGTCCTGGGCATTCTCACCATTGTAGATCTCATGCACGATGTAGCAGTCTGTGGCCGACAAGGTCACCCTTTGGTGGGTAGAAAGAGAGAGGGGAAGTTAGACCAAGAAGGACTTCACAGTGTTTCCTAAGGTGCTGAAAAAGGCGAGGGCTCATCCCTGAGGCACACCTCACATGTTTATCTACTTTAGAACTCAACACACGAGATAATCAGATTGTTTTTCCCTGAAAGAATAAAATAGTAAAAGAGGAAAGGCACAGGAAAAGGAGAACAGAGAGTTTAAGATGAGCTAGGCATGAAGCCCACTGTGACATCCTGTTAGGCCTGCATCTAAGAATGGGCCCACAGTAGAACAATTTCAGCACAAATGTCATGGACATGAATACAAAAGAAGCACAGGTCAGCAGCTCAGAAACTGCTCTTGGCACATCAGGGTATCTGCAGGAGGATGTTCTTCCATGGAAACCCACAGACCCTGCAACAGATGATGCCAAACACTCTGTCCTTCATTTGAATCAAAAGTGGTTATCTTTGGCCCATAGAACAAAAGGTAAAAAGGGACAGTTTCACCTTGGGGGCCTGAAAACCAACTCTGGTTTATCTGAAAGAAC
Organism: Fukomys damarensis; assembly: GCF_012274545.1. Classification (NCBI taxonomy): domain Eukaryota; kingdom Metazoa; phylum Chordata; class Mammalia; order Rodentia; family Bathyergidae; genus Fukomys; species Fukomys damarensis. The sequence continues at coordinate 177,381 of NW_022900925.1, forward strand.
AGTCCACAGTGCAGTTCACCAGCTCCTCATCTCTGTGGTAAGGACCACAGGAGAGGAAAAGTAGCCTCCTTGTGCTCACAGAAGTGGCTCACAGCTTTTATGGGTATTATGTTGAATTATGTGGAGTTTCTCAAACACAGCCCAAATGACAGCACCAGCATGACCCTGCAAGCAGAGGAAAAGCCGCTCTCATACTTGTGAGGACACTATTCACAGGGACCCACCTCAAAGGTCCAATCTGATTCCCAACTTCCCCTGGCACCAGGGTTTATGAACATGACCCTGGCTAAGTGAGGAGGAAACCTGAGCTCCACGGAAGGCTCAGTTCTGCATCACAGCCAGTCAACAGTGGACCTCACCCCCAGGCGCATGTTAGGTAGGGTAGAGGCTCAGTGTCATCTCTCCTGTCCAGACTTTCTAAGGCAGAATCTTGTCACACCTGAGCTAGGCAGACCTAAATACTGGGCTGCACATTCCACTTTCCTGTGGCCTGTTTCAGCAGATCCCGGTCTTTTTTAACCTCCATATTGTCATGCAACATTGAGTACTGCTCCTGGCTCTGTTGTCTACTCATCTTTAAGGAAGCCGCCTTTATCCCAGCCTCACTGAGACTCTGCTAAGCACAACACTAGAGATGGGATCAAGCTATTTAACAAAGGCTAGTCAGACCCGCCACAATGATGAGACCCCAGGGACCTGGTAATCATCATTCCCTCCACCCAAGTCCATACCCCTCCAACTATAGAGCTCTGACTGTCTACTGGGCCCACACAAGGGCCAATGTGACCATCTACTATAGCTGATTGTCCTTGCCAAAAAAAGCTCCTTCAGTGGCCAATAAGAAGTACAGCCCAAGTGCCCAGAGGCAAAAGATCTGACCTGTCTGTTTTGTCCCGTCACCTATATACCAAGTAGCCATGGAGAAGAAAGTTACAGGGAGCTAGGCTCAGAGCTGCCTGATCACTCACCATGACATGCTAGTAACAAGTGTAGACACTTCAAACAAGGTTCCCCAAAAACCCTCCCAATTCAGGCACAGGAAATTCTGGTCCTCCTTCAAAGAAATGACATGGGGGATGGGGTGCAGTGGAAGTCAGAGTGGAGAGGGCAAACTTCAAGGGAAAAAAAAAACTATCAAGGCCAGGGATTTAGCTCAGTGGCACTGTGTCTGCCTCGCAAGTTCAAGGTCCTGAGTTCAATCCTCAGTACCAAAAAAAAGAAAAAAAACTGCCAAAGAGCCCAACAGACCAGACTCCTTCCAGCTGTCACTTCTGGGCAGGGTTTGGCACTTTATTTTACTCATTTTTGGTACTGGGGATGGAACCCAGGCCCTCACACATGCTAATCAAGTGCTCTAACACTTAACTACACCCCCAGCCAAGGTTCAGCACTTTAAAACTGACTGAGGAAGCAGATAAGCAACCCTTAGAGGTAGTTTTACTCCAGCTAGATGAACAACTGATTAATATTCTTACATGGTCAAAAATGAAAGTCAAAAATAGGCTGTGCTCCCAAGTGCACAGGGAGATCCCACTCTCAAGTGGGTGCCCTTTCATAAAAGGCCCTGACTTGACTCAAGCAAAGAGAAATCTGAAGCCTAAAGAGTAACTAATTAAGCAGGGCTAAGGCAGAGCCTCCTAATTAAATCATAGTCCCTGATTAAATTGTGCACTGGGGAGAAATCTGCTCCCTCAGAAGCCTCAACATGGGATGTAGCCAACCAGCCTGTGACACAACCTGCCAGTCCTCACACAGGAAGCTGATAAACTGAACCATAAAAGCAAGGGTTTTCCTTTATTATTCTGTGAAGTTTCCCTGTTTGCAGAAAATTCAGAAAAGAGGTGAAGGAAAGGCCACCATAGCTGTTTCTCCTAGCATAATTCAGCATTCTAAAAGCCACCCAGAACAAACAAAAAACAAACCTGAGGCATGGTTTCACTCCAGCAGTAAAATGTAATCACACAGAAATTAAGTCAGAACTAAGAGGGTGACTGTGCCCCCATGTATGGGAGGGGCAGGGGTTCTACCCTATAGATATCCTTGTGGCCTCAATGCCATTAGCCAAGAGGCCAGAGAACATGAGATTGGAAGAGTTAAACCATGCACCCATCTGTGAAATCAAAAAGAAATTAAGCCAGTTGTATGTCCTATCTACTTTCAAAGTGAGCCCAGAGACATATGGCGGTGGATCACCAGCAAGTGTTTATCCCAGTGGAACCCTCAAAGCAAATGATGGTACCAAGTTAGGATTAAAAAATATTCTTGCCAAATCCCTAATCCACCCTAGTATTATGTTCTCTGCCCAGCAGGCCAGCAGCCATTCTTAATTCAAAAAATGCTGTTTGTTCAGTTAAAGACTATCTAGTTCAATCAGCACCTATAACAGCCCATTATGGAAGCATAGTAGTGGACAGATGTCAACTCCCAAGACCTGTGACACTCTCCAGCTCCCTCTGCAAGCCCATGAAGGGATCTACTGTCAATCAGGCATGGCCAACAAGGCTATTTCCTGCCATTTGTCAAGCAGATTAGCAGGTGTGTGCTTGAGTCCCAACATGCCTGAAAGTAAGAGGCCAGCCAGCCTGCTTCTGCCTTGTTTCTGTTATGAGGTGCCCCACCCCACAGCACAGGCATAACAGAGAGCATTTACTGGGTCAGTAAGGCACTCCCAAGGTCACTGAGGTTCAGTCAACTGGGGCTTACGCAGCCTCTGCCTTTGGCTACAGAAGTCTTATGACCACTACATACTAGCCAGCATGTGCAGACACAAGTGTGCACACCCAATACATACATCCTAAGAGACATGAGCTTCCCCTCTGCCTTCCAAGCATAGCCCTAGTGTCTCCCTGTGGGCAGCTCAGCCCACTCTCCTTCATTTAGGCATACATGGGACTTAGACTTAACCCAGTGAGCCACCATCTAAAATCAAGCACAGCCACTGGAAGAAACCCAGGTGCTTCACACCGAGGCAATTTCTCAGTCAGCCCATGGGCTGCCATGTACACCTGCCCAAAGCTCAGACTCACTAAGTCTGTGGTGAAGCCATTTTTTAGCATTTAATGGACAGGATAAAATTGAAGTCTAGAGAAGCAGATTGCTGAAATGCCTTATGATGTATATAAGGAAGAAGGTGTAAAGGTTCAAACCCAAATCAGACAAACAAACAAGAGGATATCTCTGTTGGAGTCCACCAGGTCAGACCAAGCATTCAGCAACCAGTAGGTATTAAAGGGCTCAGGTCTATACTGCTAATATGGACTCTCAACTCATCTACTTCAGAAACTGGTAGCTAAGCTCCCTGAGAGAGAGAGACAAATCCAGCCACCTCCCAACTACCCCAATACCTACCCTCAATGGCTGGCTTCTGTTTCTGTGTCAAATGTGACCTGGCTAAGAAACCAGTTGGACAGCTGCCTTGAATTATCAGAGCATTACCAGCTGACCCCCAATTTCTAAGGCCACAGATAGGCCTTAGAACCTGACAGCCTGAATTGACAATGTGAAACAGAAAGAAAAGGGCTAAGGGTGTAGGGGGAGTGGGAAGGGTAGGGGAAAGGAAATAAGGGAAAAGAAAAAAAAAATGAGGAAATGAAAAAATGGAATTAAAGTATTTGTAAATAGGGAAGGTGAAAGGTACAAGATCCCAATGATGAATGTGACTGTACTGTATACCTAAAATGTACCAATAAACTCAATGAGGGAAAAAAAAAAAACTGACAGCCTGACCTCTGGTACATGGAAGATGTTTTTTTTAAGAGCAATACTAGAGCTGCCATCTTGCGTCCTGCGTGTGTACTCCTAATCAGAGCTGGTCTACCCAAGACCTTCTGAGCGCCAGCCCTAGTCCCCTGAGCTGCCCCATAACCGCTCCGACAAGATGGAAGAAACAATCACGAACCAGGAAAAGCTTGCCAAACTGCAGGCATAAGTGTGCATTGGTGGAAAAGGAACCACTGACAGGAAGAAGGTGGATCACAGAACAGCTATAGCAGATGATAAAAAAACTTCAGTTCTCATTAAAGAATTTAGGGGTAAACAATATATCTGGTATTGAAGAGGTGAACAGTGGTCCACTTCAACAACCCAAAAGTTCAGGCATCTCTGGCAACAAACACTTTCACCTTTACATACTGGCCATGCTGAGAGAAAACAGCTGACAGAAATGCTACCCAGTATCTTGAACCAGCTTGGTGCAGATGTCTAACTAGTTTAAGGTGACTGGCTGAAGCTCTGCCCAAACAATCTGTGGATAGAAAAGCACCATTTGCTACTGGAGAGGATGATGATGATGAACTTCCAGATCTTGTGGAGAATTTTAATGAGGTTTCTAAGAATGAGGCAAACTGAATTGAGTCAGCTTCTGAAGAAGATAAAACTTGGAAGAAGTTACTGGGAACTGCTATTTTATATTATGACTGCTTTTTAAAATTGTTTCTGTTCATGGATCTGATAAATCTAGATGTCTAATATTTTTAAGCCCAAGCCTCTTGGACACTGCAGCTCTTTTCAGTATTTGCTTACGTACGATTCATTCTTTGAAGCCAAATAAAGCTGAGGAAGCCTGGGAATAAAGTTTGAAATAAAGATTAATAAAAATTTAAAAAATAAAAGCAATACAACATGATGGCACATGCTACTGGAGTGTTTGAAGGTAGAAGAATCATAAGTTTGAGCTCAGCTGGGGAAACTCAGTGAGATCCTCACTCAATATTTTAAAATACACATATGAAATAGGCCTGGGAACACAGCTCAATGGTACTGACCCTAGATTTGATCCTCAGTACCAGGAGAGGGGGGAAAAAGGCAACACAGGCTAGGTATCCCTTATGCAAATGCTGAAGTAAAAAAAAGTTTGGATTAAAAAAAAAATTTATGCCAGGGATTTAGTTCAGTGGTTCTACCGCCTGCCTCGCAAGCACAATGACCCAAGTTCGATTCCCATTACCAAAAAAAAAAAAAAAGTTTGGGTTTTGCTGGGTGTGGTGGCACATGCCTGTAAAGAATCTAGTTAAAAAAAAAAAAAGAATCATCAAGTTGTGGCATGCTTATTATGTTTCATAAAACTTTTGGTATAGTTAATATATAATTTCTTAAAAACAAAGACAGGTATATGGGGAAAATATCAAAGATGCTATGCACAAAAAGATAAAATATCATCATGTGGTGGTGACCTCTATAAAGTTTTTCTTCTCACTTTTTTTGTTTTAAAGAAAGTAAAAGAGGAGGGAAGAGAAAAGAGGGAAGGAAAGAAAAAAAGTGCTTCTTTTTAATGGAAAAAACAACTGTAAAATTTTCTTAAGAAAAACTCTCATTCAACAACTGGTATTTCTTGGGGTAAAAAGAGCCAAAAAGAAGAGGCTGCCACTTCCTGCTCTGGAATCGTCTCAGTAAACATGGAGAAGGCCCAGGGCACCAGCACTTCCTCACTGCTAACCAGAGGCTCTCAAGGCTGAAGTGTACTGGTCTCATATTGCTGCAGTTCTTCCAGAGAAGCAGAGAAAAGTCCACTTCCCCGTTTCACTCGAGCAAGCACTGGCCACCCCAAGTTTCCATCATTCTTTTTCATCTTGCTAGACCCAGAAAAACCCTATCTATATGTATTGGCTTTAAGGCCCAATTTCCCAGAGTGGGACCCTGGGCACTTAGGCAGGATTTAAGTGTGAGCTTACATTTAAAATACAAAGGGATGACTGGTCTCCTTGAAAGCAAAAAACTTGTTTTCCTCACAGAAGGCCCAACAATGGGCCTGAATATAACAGGCTTCCAAAGACACTGGTGGAAGAGAAAAAGAAAAACAATGATGGTAATTAAGAGAACTGGTGCCTGAAAAATTAAAGTAGGTCCATGTCAGGTCCACTTCATAAATATGTGGTATGAGGTGCTGGACTGTACCATCCCTGCCCCAAGGTCCCAGAAATCCATTTGTGGCTTAACCAGGCATGGCTTCCTCAAGCCCCTAAAGAAAGCAGAAAGATTAATTAGTCAAATCCTATGCCACTGATTTAATGGTCAGTGCAGACAAAGAGGCACAAGTATTTAGGCCCAAATATTGAGGGCGGTTCCAAACAGTCCAAGGAACTCTCACAGGGCACCTGAGGCTTTCAACCATCTCAGAGACAACTATGTACAGGAGGTCACTCTCCTCCTCTGTGGTCTAGTAACCGAAAAGCTCTTCTGCCTGAGGAATAAGAACACAGAGGGCCAAGTATAGCATCAAGAGGCCTGGGATCAAGTGGCCTCTGGCTTAATTACTAGCTTTGTGTCCACAAGCAAAGCACCTCGCTACCTGGAGCAGTTTTCTCATGTCAAGTGGGGCCAAAGGCCCTGCCTCTCCCACAACACTGTGGTGACACCAGAGTCTGAGCCAGGTACACAAATCAAAGGGGACAAGAGTAAAGCACCACCCAGTGTAAGGCACCTGTGGCTATTTAAATTTATTATTTTCAATCAGATTAGATTTTTAAATGCAGCCCCTCAGACACACTAACCACATTTCAAACACCCAATAGCCACATGAGACTCATAGCTACCCTGATGCACAGCAGAGACATAGAAAGTGTTCTGCACAGCCCTGTTCAACTGTCAGAGGACTCCTCAGTTGTTACTGGTTTTTCCCAACAACCCTCTGCTGATAAAACTACTGCTGGCACCAGGAAAGAACAGGGTAGCACTGGGAAATTCCAGTGTGCTTGCCCCTGGAGCACTTTCCACCTCCACCCACAACCCCTCAGCTCACAGAGAAAGACATGCCCAGCCCAGGCTGAGGCAGAGTTTTGTCCTCTTGGCCTCAACCACCCCTCCCTCCTCCCTGGACAGAGCATAAGGCTTTCCCTCCTCAGAAAGGTAGGTACCCACTGGAATGTGGCCTGAATGAACCATAGAGGCACAAATCAATGCAAATAGAATGCAAACTGGAATGCCTGAATGAATTAAAACAAAAACAAACAACAACAACAACAACAATCTCTGAAGCAAATAACAAGGTATATTAATCCCAAAGAGGCTGAACCACTGCAGATCCTAACCTAAGCAGCCTTCTAGCACTACAATGTGCAGCACAGCCATGGGTGACACCATTCTTCACTACCTGAGGAGAAGAGGTCAGCCCAAATAACTACACATTGACAGACTTGGGTGCAAACCCTGTGTCTGCTCACTTCTTCCAGACAGGAGGAAAGAAAAACTTCCACCACACATAAAAGCTAGAAATTAAATACCCTAAACCCCTAAGTCCCCAGTTTTAAAAGGGAAGAATCCAATCAGTCACCCTAGGAACACAAGCCAAACTGCCCACCTGGCTGGTGAACTGTCTGTTCTGCTGGACTGGGCAACAAATCCCACACTGACCATCTGGACCTTGTCCATCTGTGTACATATAAAACACAGCCCTCTAAGGTGACAAGAAGGATACAGAAGTGACCCCAAAGTAATCTCATAGAACTAACAAATGCTGAGGCAGATGGCTGAAGAGTCTGGGGGTAGGGAAGGCAGTAGAAAACTATCTATATGTGAAGCTGAAACCCAGGCTGCCCTGCATCATGCTCAGACAGATCAAATATATCTTCTTCACATGACATGTATTCAGAGGGCTATCCTCACATTCCAACAATCATGGAAAAGAACTAAGAGATGCTCAGAGACCCTGGGAGAGCAGTACCAAGCAGCCCAAGTTAAGAGAGGTGGGGGGTCTGTAAGCTGGTCCAAGCTGGCACACGGGCAGCAGAACACAGATACCTGCTCTGTACTTTCCTAGATGTGCAAGTGTGCCTCAAAGACGCCGGCAGGACAAGTGGCAATCTGTATGATGTGCTCGCTGCTAGTATGCTGGATTCTGGACAAGAATTCAAGTAACAGCTCAGAGCCTGATTCTCTTCATTACAAATACAGTCGAGTCCCTAGATTTAATGGAGTTGAGAGAAAAATCAACATGCAAGCAGCTATTAGTTTGCCATTCCCACCCCTCCTATTTTAGTCTAGACCAGCACTGCCACACTTTCTGCAGTGATGGAAATGTTCTCTATCTGTGCTGTCCAATACAGTAGCCATTAGCCAAAAGTGGCTACAGAGAACCTGAAATGTGGCTGGTTCGGACTGAGAAGCTGAATGTTGCACTGTATTTAATTTTAATTAATTTAAATATATTTGGTTCCAGGCGTATATGGTGCCATACAGTAGCATATGCCAATGATCCCAGCACTCAGGAGGCTGAAGCAGAAGGATAGCTGTGAGTTCAAGATCAGCATAGCAAAAAGAACTGCATAGCAAGACCCTATCTCAAAAAAAAAAATGTAATTATCACATGGCTACTAAATTGCTATGATAATTCAGACATTTAGCTCTAATCCCAGAGCTGTTTCTAAATTCAAGAACCAAGTAAAACAAGAACCTATCTACTATATATTGTGAGCAGACAGTGCAGCATAGGCACTGTCTTTTTAAGTTTTTAAATGTAAAGCATGCTCCACCGTCTGCAGCCATTGACAATTCTGGCAGGTTTGTGAAAATGTTGCTCTGCTCTGCTCCATCCCTGTCCCAGACCAGAGGCTTTCTTTAGTTTTAGCATAAAGCAGATGCCAACCAAGTGTGAGCAACTCAGGAAAGTGCTCCTAACAGTGGAGCTGAAATCTGAGTTAGTCTGAATGTGACATGGAACAAAGTCATTTAGGAGCCATAAACAGCCTACTTCAGTCATGAAGTCCAATAATAAACTTGGGCCTCATAATCTATGGTGCTGGGCTATCAATTAATACAGCTCTTTCCACTCAGTCATGCCACCAACTGAGTAGGAATGGAGGTATGCCCAGGAGTCAGCTCACAGGCCAGGGGCAAGTTGTGTTTCCATGTCCTGCCCAGCTAGGGAAGGTTTTAGGGAAGATGGGCTTAAACAAACAACTCTGCCCATAGTACTTGGCTAGGGCCTTTCAGCAAAGTGGGAGGGGGAAGTTTAACCTCTAGCCACACCATGTTATCTGGAAAGAAAGCAGCTGGTGACTCTAAAACTACAAAACCAGACAGCTCATTCCTGGCTGACACAACTTCTGCATATGTGAATAAAGACTTTCAGTTGACTTCCAAAGGCTGCAACCAGAACACGTACAGGGATCAGGCCAGTTAACTGAAATGACTCTGCCAGGTGAGGTACATCGAACTAGAAAAAAGCACTTGCCCAGATAAAAGACAGTCAATCAATATACAGCTTTGCAGGGTCTTTTATGTGAAATCTGTTGGCAACTAATTTCAATTCTCTTAAAGTCTTAGTGAGAGGGATGGAGGTGCAGCTCAGTGGTAGAGCACTTGGGTAGCATGCACAAATTGTGGGTTCTCAACACTGCAAACAACACGGAGGCTCAGCAAGGATGGGATTCAGCCCACAAACTGGTTGGCAACTCTTGAATTAACATTTGCCTCAAGTCAAAGGAAAAATAATCCCCAGTTTTTTTCTCAGATCCATAAAAGCTTAATGGCAAGACTTCTATAATGTTTGGGTTTTAGTATTTTGTTCTGGAATTGAACCCAGGGCCTTTGCATGGAGCTACATCCCCAATACTTTTTAAAATATTTTAATCTTTAACATTTTTTTTAAAACCTTGGGATAGGCTTTTATTAAATCAGTGAGGCTGGTCTCAAATCAAACTTTCCATCCATCTGCCTCAGTCTATCAAGAGTGCTAGGGGCTGGGGATTTAGCTCAGTGGTTCCACCACCAGCCCCACAAGCGCAAGATCTGAGTTCCATCCCCAGTACCAAAAGAAAACAAAAACCAAAAAAGCAAAAAACAACCAAAAGAGCTGGGTCTGCATGTGTGCATCAACATGCTCATACACCTGCACCATGTTTGAGTTATCCCTATTTGGCCCTTTCAGTTGTTTTTATCCAGTGAAGGACACCTTTCCCTCTGATGCTTGGTTTTCTAAGCTGTTGATTCCCTATTACTGCACAATCAATGATTATGATAAAAAATCTTGAAAGTGCTGGGTTTAAACGACATCTGGAAACCACAGAGCTAATTTTTTGTCTATTTATTTTTTTATTTTTTGAGAAAGGATCTCACCATGTAGTTTAGGCTGGCTTTGAACTCACTATGTAGCCTAGGCTGGTCTCGAACTCGGGATGATCCTCCTGCCTCTCTAACTCCAAGTGATGGAATTACAGACATGGGCCACCATGCCCGTGGTGCACTGGGGAGATGTAATTTCTTTTAATGGTCTCTAAGAAATTCCTTTTGGGAATTAGACAAACTCTGCCACTGCTCTTCCAAGGAAGAGGAAATGCAGAGGGACAGGGTTGGATAGCTGTACGCTTAAAGATAAAATGTAAGCTATCATAATTACCAAATAGGATAAATCTTCTGGGCTGGGAAAGCCAGGTGCAGGGGCAATAGCAATGAAAATGGGGTGGAATCAGAGGAAAGAACAACCCAGAGGAGGTAAGTTCTGTTTGACAACCCTTCCCGAAATAACTAAAAAAAAGCAAAGCCAAAACTTTCCTTTCTTCTGAACTCTTCTATGTCAAACAGCAAAACGGACAGGGCAATTTAACCCGTAGTGGCTCTACAGACACATACCTCTCTCCCAAATTACTAGTGTTTAAACAGGTTCTAGCAGTTTGTACTAACAACAGACGCTTTCCAGAAGCAAAACTTACAACTTCAACACTAGAACCACTCTGGAAGCAACAAGCTCTTAGCACCCTAATCACAACACTAGGACCACAGTGGAAGCAACAAGCTCTTAGCACCCTAATCACACTAGGAAAGGTCACCGTAAAGGACTTCCTAGGCAGATGCGCTTGCACAGAACTCTCAAGTCACAGGGATCGGATCTCCCCTCTCGAAAGCGGTTAGACCTCGACCGGGTGGCAAACTTATTAGGGAGGGCCAGGCCTCAAGGCAAACGTGCGCATCCTCACAGCCAGCAAAACCTTCCCCTCTTTTCCTCCTTACCACCTCTGGGGCCCGGCCGCGGCCGAGATGACCACGTGCGTGACACAGCGGGGCGGGAGCTAGAACGGCGCTCCG
>NW_022900925.1:188921-216302 GCF_012274545.1 Fukomys damarensis
AGCCACAGTGGAGCCAGCGGCTGGAACCGGCGGACTGGGCAGCGCGGCACCCACCACCTGGACGTCCTTGGGCCTGTCGAGCTAGCGGCTGGAGGAGAGGGGAAAGAACGCGCCTACAACTCCCAGAGCGCCACGCGGGGGGTGGTCCCAGCACGCAGCCCTAAAACCTCCTGCAGTCTTGTTGGCGCAGCGCTCTCTGTCCAGCTCCCCTGCCCTTCACATCCTCCTTGACTCTCAAGTCGCCTTGCGGGCAGGGGTCCTCGGGGCCTTAGTTCTGTCGGCGCGTTTCTCTGGGCTCCGGGTATTCTAGGGAGACAGCCGAACGCGGTTCTGGCTGACTCGGAGTCCCGACTTGCAGGCATAAGCTTGTTGGAGGACAGACTGAAAGCAAAGAGGAAAAATAGCTACAACACGTGAAAATTGCTACGAAGGAAATAAGGTTCAGCGTTAGGGAAATCCTGTTGAAATTGAATCCCTACTATATATCTCACTCACGTGCACACACTTGTATTCTGGCACCTCTGAAGGCTTGTGCTAGGCACATCATCTCTCCTAATGAGACTTCTTTCCCAGGCCCTGGCATTTCTCTATCTGGACCCTGCTGCAAAGAGAGGCCTAGTTGCTGGTTCCTCAAAAGTTTGAAATATGGGCGTGGGGTGTGTGTCGGGGGGTCCCATCTAAATCCCTTTCCTGTGTCTTGTTGGCCCAATAGTTATGTGAGCAAAGCTAATACAGAAAACCTGCAGTTGCAAAGCCAAGGAGAAGTACAACCCCTGCCCTCTGCATTCATGTCTGGGGTATCTCCACAGTGGAAGAATGGGCAGGAATAGAGGTGATTCACATCGCTGAAGATTCCTTGGGTTTCCCTGTAACTTGAGTTCTACATTCTAAGAGTTTTGGCTGCTTAAACTTCTTTCTAGTCCATTCTCACCTGCCGAATGATTCGTGCTTAGCAATCTAGAAGCCCCTCCTTAGTTTGGAGGCTGCTTCTGTAACTTCAATGGCCTTGGGTTTCTGCCTGGAGTTTTGCAGGCTGGTAAATTCAGAGGGTTTATGGACCATGCATGTGTCATGCTGTGCTGAAAACGTTACTGTTCCAGCCAGCATTTATGCTTCAAGACCTTGGACATGTTGGGCCTCTAGAAGGTTCCTAGTTTTCAAATTGGGTCGTGCCTGGTGTGGTGACGTACACATGTAATCCCAGCACTCTGGAGGCTGAAGCAAGAGATTCATCACGAGTTTGAAGCCAGCCTGGACTACATAGTGAGTTCAAGGCCCTCCTGAACTGCATAGTGAAACCTGGTTGCAAAAAAACAAACAAACAAAAAAATCAAGCTGGGTCGTATAACCCAGCCTCCAGGTTCCAATGTGTAGCAGTGCTACAGACACCTGAATGATAATGTCCTTCTCTTCTCCGACCGGTGTGGTAATTAAGAGGGTATACTAGGGATTCTAGAACAGGATTGGAAGCATAGCTCCACACTTCCAGATCTGGCTGCTTACCTAAATTCTCTGTCAGCTTCTTTGTAACATGAGAAAGTTACTATCTCCCCTAGAGAATTGTTGTAGTGTTTTATGAAATGAAAGTGCATGGAGTTTAGAGCACAAGGTAACAACACTATGATTGTGATGGATTGCCCAGTGCTGGCCTATGTTTTAAGTGATATTATTACTGGGTAGCTCCTTCTAAAAGTGGCTTACCAACTAAATGTTATTGGGAGCTGGGTAGCATGCTTGCTTCTCCCTCTGAAGTTAGATTTCAGGTTCTTGTAGTGTGGAGCAAAGAATTGAAAAAAATGAGCAAAAAGCAGTGGCCAACTTTATTTGAGAAAGTAAAAATGAAGAGTGAAGGAGAAACTGGTTATGCAGAATTAGCTTGGGTGGAGTAAAAGAAGAAAAGCAATAAAAGAACACCTGAAAAAGCAGGAAAGGCTGCCATGAAGAAAACACTGATAGCAAGTTCTTCATGTTTGTGTCCTTTTATACAGTCCAAAATATCAAGGAAACCTGCGAGAACTTCAACATAGGGTCCTGAGAGGTGGTGCTAGGACCACCACACCTCAAGATGAATCAGGTCTAGGCCATCCTATTGAAAACCTGCTGGAGTTCTTGAGAGAAGTCCAGGGACAGGGCTTTCAGAACTGCTCTGTGCTTGTGTTCTGAAGTCTTGTAATTAACAGATCACGTCTACTTCCCCAGTCAACTTCACCACATTCTAATCTTGTATCTCAATACACTTCTTTTGATCCTCACAGTGCTATGAAAATGATAACTTCCAGGTGTGCTGCCACAAACCTGTAATCCTAGCACTTGGGAGGCTGAGGAAAGAGGATCCCCAAGAGTTCAAGGCTAGCCTGGGCTACATAGTGAGTTCAAGGCCAGCCTGAACTACAAAGCAAGACCCTGTCTCAAGAAAAAAAGAAAAAGAAATAACTGTTACCAGTGTTCTCCTTTTAAAAATGAAGGAGACCTGAGTGACTTCCCAAGATTATGCTGCCTTTTGAGGACCTCTGTCATGATTTGGAACCAGCTCATCCAGGTACAGAGATCACAGTGTACTATTGTGCCTTTCCAGAAGTGCTCTTGTTAATGAGTTAGGTACCAGGTCCACAAAGTAATGCACACAGTAAATGAAAATCCTCAAATGGCTGTGGACCCAGGATGATCTCCACAGCTCTGCAGCTCTTCCACTCTCCTCTTAACTTCTAGATGGCCGTCTGCTGAGTGTGCTGACTTGAGCTGAGATCCCCACAGCATTGTCTTGTGATCACTGTTACTGCATAGACATCTGGAAGGTTCTGGGCAGATTGATTCTCTTAGAATGTGTTAACTAAGCACTGAGACAACCTGAGCAGTGGAAATTGGAATTCCTGAGGGCTCTCATGCAGGGCAAATGAAGATGAGCCCCTGAATTGCTGGCAAAGAATTGCCAGTAGGAAGGGCATAGCTTGTGCTCAAAAATAAGCTGCCACTTCTCTTACTACATGTTTCAGTCATTCATTCACTCATTCTTAGAATAAATAATGATTAAGGTCATACTCTGTGCCAGGCAGTCTTCTAGTCACAGAAGTACTGCATGTAACAGGTTAAACACTGTTCCTGGTTTCATGAACTTTACATTCCAATGGGATAAACAAGTGAATAGGGCCAGACATTTAGCTCAGTGGTACCATGCCTACCTCAAAAATGCAAGCACAAGGTCCTGAATTCAATTCTGGGTGCAAAAAAAATTACGTGAATAAATATTTTCAAAGAATGATGAGTACCAAGAGGAAGATAACTAGAATGATGTAATGGAATAACTTGGAGATTACGTATGGTAAGAGGTGTCTTTCAAAAGGCAACATTTAAATAGGATCAAGTAAAGACAGAGTGTAGGCATGTGATGAGCTAAAAACAAAATATTCTGTACAGAGAGAATAAATACAGTGGCTGTGGAGTGGGAGTGGGCTTGGTGCATTCCAGTAATAGGGGAAGGGCAGCTGGAATTCAGAGGAATAGGAGTGGTACTTAGTTTGCCCTAAGTTAAGTCACCTTGCTCTCTTTAGATTTCAGTTTCACAAAAACAAGAATAATTTTACCCATATTAGAATCTAATTAGGAAAGAACTATCCTAGGAACAGAAGGAGTTGAGCATAACTTGTTGTTTATAAAGGCATTGAAAGGACAGGAAGAGCTAAGGGACGGTAAGGGCATCCAAAGATTAGAAACTGAAGAAAGCTGCTGTGCTATACTCCCTCAGGCTAAAGGAAAAGAGGAAGAGTAATATGTCCAGAAATCAGAAGTCTTGAGTGACTGAGCAGGATCCCCTAGCTGTACTAGGGTTAGAGTGGAGGGGGGCGGCTACTAACAGGAAGCTGACTCCCTCCCTATTCCCTGAGGTGTTGCCAGAAGCCAGACTGTAATGGCTTTCCCCTTCCTCTCATTTTCTAAACTACTAGTGCCTCCTGTTTGCAGAAGAAGCTGACAAGGAAGTCAGGGAAATGTAGTAGTTTTCAGAATTTTAGCCCTGGCTGCACAGTACCATGTAGAAATGAGAATGAGAACAGCAGATACCATACCCACAACCCATTTTGCAGAGCTGTTTTAGGAGCAAAATTAATATGTGCTCAATAAATTATAAGTAGTCACTTAGGAAAAGGTGAATCTTTCAAAAACATATTTTTGATATATTATTTTTACAGAAAGCTATGAATTTAGATTTAAAACCATCAAAAATGAGCTTTTTGTGTTACTAGAAATTGAATTCAGGGTGCTATACCATTGAATTACATCCCCAGCCTTTTTAATCTTTATTTTTCTTTTTTATCTCTTTATTCATTTGTTTATTTATTTATTTGGTACTGGGGATCGAACTCGGGTCCTTGCACTTGCGAGGCAGGAGCGGAACCACGGAGCTAAATCCCCAGCCCAATCTTTATTTTTATTTTGAGATAGGACCTTGCTAAATTGCCTAGGCTGGCCTCAAAATTGTGATTGTTCTGCCTCAGCCTCCTGAGTATCTGGCATTCCACAGTTAGCCAAAATGAGTATTTTAAAAATAGAATTTAAAACAGGGTCAGCTGGGCATGGTGGCGCACACCTGCAATCCCAGCACTCATGAGGCTGAGGCAGGAGGATCGCTGTGAGTTCAAGACGATCCTGGGCTACAGAGTGAGTTCCAGGTCAGTCTCAACTACACAGTGAGATCCTGTCTCAAAAAACAAAAAAGGGGGGGCACACCTGTAATCCCAGCACTCAGGAGGCTGAGAAAGGAGGTTTGCTATGAGTTTGAAGCCAACTTTGGCTAAACAGTGATTTCAAAGCCAACCCGGAATGCATAGTGAGACCCTGTTCCAATAAAATAGAATTTAAATTCTGAATGGGTGATATTTTCATATGGTATAAAATTCAAATTACAAAATAATATGCAATGAAAATTTATTGTTCTTATCTAATTTTCCACAGCACAGTTCTATCCATATGAACACCTTCTGGAGGCTATAACTAGTACCTTTCATTTTATTTCATTTAGTTTCTATTTTTAGATATGGTCTTACTTACTGTGCATTGCAAGCTGACCTGGAACTAGATAAGTTGCCAGGCTAGGCTTGAACTTGTGCTCTTCCTGCCTCAGGAGCCTACACCATGCACACCCCCACCCTTGCTAGGATCATAGGTGTGTGTGACTATGCCTGGCACTTAGTACCTTTCTTATATATCCTTTACAGATCCTCCAGAAATACACAAGTGTGCACATATTAAAGCATTTTTGCTTTTATATAAAGAATGCATACTATATATGCTTCTCTGTCTTTTTTCCAATTAACTGTCATAAAGATTCCTCTCCATCAGCACATATCAGATTTGTTTTACCACTAAATGATATTTCATTATTTAGGTAATTTTACTAACCAGGCCCCCAATAGCCTTTACTATTTCAAAGAATACCACCATAAATATGTGTGGACTACTTTCTGGTGTCTGAAAGGGGTTCGCGTGCCCTTTCGGGTGCCCCTTCCCAATTAGGCCACTCACGCACCGAGAGGTCCAGCAGGAGATCTTTATTGTAGGGAGGCGAGCAGGAGGCAGGAAGGCAGAGAGAGAGAGAGAGAGAGGAGGAAGAAGAAGCAGAAGGAGAGAGAAGAACAAAGAAAGGAAGGTCCTTTTATCAGTTTTGGGGTGGGCTATTGCTTATTTATGAGGAGTGAGCTACTTTTAACCTATCACAGGCCAGATTGCTTTTATGGGCCCAGTCCTGCAGACACAGGACCATTGTGGCCTTGGTGGGGAGGGAAACCAGAGATAAGGGCATGAAGTCATTTTAGGAGCCAAGATGTACCAGGAGAATGCAGCCTGTGAGGCGGCATCACAGCATACTTTAACATGATCAATTCCCTAACATTCCCCATTCTTTGATTTTGGATGACAATTGGCAGCCAACATATCCATGGGCAGACGGAAAAGGGGCAGAGTGTCTGTCTTCTATAACTACTTCCTGTGGAATTGGGACGACGAGTCAACCTAGGGGCAGGCATGGAGGTTGGCCGGCTGAGTTGTCCTTTATGAACATGTAATTGTTGACAGCAGCAGCATTATCATTGATTAGGGCTTCCTGAGAAAAGTCCAAGCACACAAATCAGTTAATGAGGGAGGGGAGAGTAGAAGATAATTTGTATGAGGCTGTGGACTGGCTGGAGGGTTACTAAGAACAAGTATAAATGTAAAGATTGTGACTTCAGACAGGGTGAAATCTGATAAAGTTTTTTGGAGCCATGCATTAGTGATCCAGTCAGCTATGTAGGTAATAGGAGGAGGGTGGGGAGCAAACCAGAAAATATCAGTCTAAAGATCATTCAGAAAATGTTTAAATTGAGACGATATCTGAGCTATGGTTAGTTGGTTGGTTGTCATGTAACACTGTGGTCTCACTGGGGTCTCTGGCCTGAAGTATCAGCTGGTGAGCCATCTGTCAGGAGACTTGAGTGGAGAGGTGACTGATCTGGGATTGAATAAGATGGAGAACACAGGGGACAACTGTATAGGTAGATATGGAAAGGGCAGCAGAAATCAGCTGTGGGCCAGTCTGAAGAGCAGCAGGAATTTGATGATTTGGTGAAAGAACTGGCATAAGATGGCCTGGAACGCGATTTCAGGAGATCCTACCTGGATCTGAAGGACAGCTGAGTTAGGCTGGGAGAGAGTCAAGGTACACACCAGGGGCCTATCGGCTTGGGTAAGATTTAGGAGAGAAAACAGGAGCAGGAGAGGAACCATTATTGTTTCCAGCAATTAAGAATGACAAAGAATGAGATTATGAGGTAATAGGTCAATGAGAGTAAACACCTGGAAGTAAAATTATAATTGGGAGGAGATATTGTGGCCAATCCTATCCCAAGGACAAGTCCCAGAAGTACTAATATAACAAGACTTAGGATAACAATGGCTGTTAAAGGGTCACAATACCCTGTGAGAGGATGAGAGGGTAAACAGTTAGGTTGGCTTATCTGACTCAGGACTGGATGATGGTGAAGGATCCTGGGCAATACTTAAATTTAGAGCAGGGCTTTGAGTGCATTGTCTCCTGGAGTCGAAGTCTATGAAGTTTTCTGGATAGACCTGTTTTACTTTAGAGTGGTGGTAGCTGAACTTTAGTTAACTTGACAGCTTTGGGAGTAACCATAAGTGTCTTATATATGGCCCTTTTCATATATAAAGTCTCTCAAGATATAGGGTGGCCTTCCAAACAAGATTTCATATGGGGAGAACCCAGTATGACTTGAGGTATCTTTTATTTAAAAGAAGGTCAAAGGGAGCCGGTCAACTCATAACCTGGTGTTATTTGACAATATTTACCTTAAGGGTATAATTTATCATTCTTTAACCTTACAAGAACTCTGAGGTCAATAAGCAGTATAACAGTTTAGCTAGATCTTATACAACCTGTTATAAATGTTGGCCCATTGTCATTGTCTATGGAGAGAGGCAGACCAAACCTTGGAATTTTTTAATAAAATCTTGTACACTTCTGAAGCCCTCTGTTTTTATAGGGCAGGCCTCAGGCCCTCTAGAAAAAGTAAAACCAGATAACATTTAGACAGACAAACATATAAGACAATTTAAACTAGAGTGTATCCAGATGGATTTGGCCAATTGAATTATAAAATATTTTAGTTATGACTAGTCAAAACCTTTGTAGGTCAATTAACAGATCTCATAGAATTAGAATCAAAAGGAATGAAAGCTGTTATTATAAAAGTAAACCTTCTGTAACAAACTTGAAACCAACAAGCAAACATACATATTTTCTTGTTAAATCATTTTCACATACCTTTTCTATATAGTTAAGCCTTCTGGTCTTGTATATCTTTCTTTATATCTTTCTAACAGACATGCATACAAAATCCTTTCATAACGAAAATATATCTCTTTTATCCATAGTTTTTTAAATAATTTTTTTCTGTCATCTCACTTATTATAAACCTTCTATAACAAATTTCATCTTAAAGTGTCCTTTTTCTGTTTTTAGACTGTTACATCTTAAAATTTGACTGGCTGTCAATAGAACAGTATTAACCTTGAGTTGTTATCAACAAAGTACAGAAAAGAGCAAGTTAATCTTATAATCACAATTTAAGAATTTGTAATGTATAAGAAATGTTTAAAGCACACCAATTAAACAATTCAAATTGAAACAAAGATACATTTAATAAATAGTTAAAATTTCTAATTTGATTTTTCTTATAAAAATTTTTTGATGTCTGGTAAAACACAATTGCAGTTTTTTTGGCTTATAGGTTTCTTTTTTCTTACATGATTTTAATCTATTAGAAATTTTTTCATTTTAATTCTTTCAAATCTGAGTGTAAGTCCTGTTTTATTCTGAGTTCAACCATGCTTTCCCATTTGTACCCTCTAGTACAGTAAAGCTAAACAATTCTGTTTTTGTTTTCACCTATTCTACACTTTCTTAGTAACTCAAGTGGGGCGGGGGATAGCTAGACTTCCTCCAAAGGGAAGACACCAGAATTTGTCTGCATCAATGTCACATTTTCTGAGAGGCAAATTTTTCATGGGAAAAACAGCAGATTTGTCAAGCAATAGTTTTAAGACTAAAACTAAATAGTTCTCATTAGTAGCTGATTATCACGGAG
Source organism: Fukomys damarensis (assembly GCF_012274545.1). NCBI lineage: Eukaryota > Metazoa > Chordata > Mammalia > Rodentia > Bathyergidae > Fukomys > Fukomys damarensis. The sequence goes on from NW_022900925.1 coordinate 197,555, forward strand.
CAGAAGCTTGACCAGCTCCTAGAGCACAAGGGGCTCCACGTTATCAAAGTCTCAGGTAAGTAAAGTAAAGGCCGATAACTTTTCCTTTGTCTAGAGTTGTCCTGTGGGCAAAGTTTGGCTTAGCTGAGACCATGATGACTCACAAAGTTTTTTTTTTTAAAAAAAACATCTTTGGTTGTAGTTTTATCTTATAGTCCCCCATAAAATTGTTATCAAAATTTTGAATTATGTACTTAAGAACAGTTGGTTTAGTATTAGCATTCCCATGACCATTAGATATTCTCTTGTTCAGTGAAGTAAGACAAAGGATGGGGTGTCTTTCCAGAAAATGGCCTTGTTTATTTACCGGGAGGGCTCTTTAAGTGTAAGAGATCAGTCCAGGTAAATGTGAAAATGTCTTGAGAATATTTGTGTAAAGGGATAGAAAAGAATGTATCCTTGAGGTCTAGAACAGAAAAATAAGTGGCATCAGATCAGATGGAAGACAGCAGGGTATATGGGTTTGGCACGATAGGATGTATGGGAACAACAGCTGAATTAATGATCTTAAGGTCCTGAACTAATCGGTATGTCCCATTGGGTTTTTTACTGCTAAAATGGGAGTGTTAAAGGGAGAGTTGGCATGTCTCAGAAGTCTCTTTTGTAAGAGATCATGTACTATGGGAGTTAGTCCCTCTAAGCTAGAGCGGGGGAGGGGATATTGTGTCAAGCTAGGGAATTGTGAGGGATTTTTAAGGAGAATTCTGACAGGGGGACATTTGGCCACTGAGGGTGAATGAATATCCCATACTTGGGGATTTACGAGAGAGGGGCTGATTGGCCAGATGAGTTGGGAAGGCGGAGACTCGATGGCTTGGGATAGCACTAAGCAGAAGAAGGACATTGGAGTGCTGGAAAGGCTTGACCATAAAAAATGAATGGATGTTCCAATTTGAGATAAAATGTCATGACCCAATAAGGGAACGGGACAGGATGGGAGGACTAGGAATGAATGAAGGAATGAAAAGTTGCCAATTGTGCATGACAGTAAGGGAGTCTGGTGAGGGCACTGTAGTTGGCCTTCTACCCCAACAATAGAAGTCTGAGAAAGGGAGGTAGGTCCCCAGTATTCTCGTAGTGCAGAGTAGCTGGCACCAGTATCCAATAAGAAAGAAATGGTCCTACCTGCCACAGTTAAGGTTACCCTGGGCTCCTGGGCGGTGATCCGCATTGGGCCAGGTGTGCCAGGGCCTCTTCATAGTCCCTCAGTTGTCGCTAGACCTATCAGATCCGCAGGTTGGGGAGCTGTGGGGCTGACGATTGAATGACGGTTGGATGCCAAGGGACAGTCTATACCCCAATGTCCCCTCTGGTGACATTTGGGACAGGGCTTAGTTGGCACCTTGGGATTAGGACAGTCCTTTGCCCAGTGGCCTTCCTGATTACACCTGTAACAGGGGCCTGGTGGTTGGGAGCCTTTTTGTAGGGTTTTTCTTCCCTGTGGCGCAGGTGGACTGGTGGAATTAAGAGCCTGTGCTAATAATTGATATTTTTTTGTAGCTTTAAGGTCATCTCGGCCATGGTAGGCCTTGAATGTTGTTGCCAGGACCTCTGCAGGAGGGGTGAAGGGCCCCTGATCAAGCTTTTTTAGTTTAAGTCTAATGTCAGGGTAGTTCTGAGAAAAGAAATGCATCATAATTAATCTCTGGCCATCGACAGACTCAGAGTCAAGTTTAGTATGTTGGTGGAGGCCATCAGTTAACCTTTGTAAAAAGGTGGATGGGTTTTCATTTTTAATCCTGTATGATTTCATTTAACTTTTCATAATTAATGGACTTCATGGTGGCTCTGCGGAGCCCATGAAGGAGGCAATTAATGTACCTGTTTCGAGTTTCATTTCCCACCTCTGTGTTGTAGTCCCATTCTGGGTCTTGATCAGGGACTGTATAGCAGCACCTGCCAGGTGGTGATTGTTGGTTAAATGTTCTTGGTCCGCATGTGCACGAGCCTGATTCAGTACTCTTCTATTTTCCTCGGGAGTTAAGGCATTGGTTAAAACTACAAAAAGATCGTGATAGGTTAGTTGATAAGACTGAGTCAAAAGTTGAAATTGTTTTATAAAGGTAGTTGGATCGGCTGTAAAAGAACCAAGCCTGGCGTGAATGAGAGCTAGTTCAGACATAGGAAAAGGAGTATGAACTCAGACAATTCCTTTGGCTCCGGCTACCTCACGCAAGGGCGCCATCGTGTGACCCATATGTGACCTAAAGCAAGTGAGGGGTGGAGTCGGCACTTCAGAGGGGGTGGGAGGAGGAGTGAAAGGTCTTCTTGCCACCCGGTAAGGAGGAGGGTCATCTGCCTGATCTGGTTGGTTTGAAGAATCCGGAAGGAGGGGGGTCAGTTGTGGGGCTACCTTGAGACAATAGAAGTATGGGAGAGACTTTGGTGGTGGAACAAAGAGAGGGTTGGCTAGCCAGATAGGAAAAACTCTGGACATATGGGATCTCTGACCATTTTCCTTGTCACTCGCACAAGTTGTAAAGGTCTCTAATCAGACCCGATTCAAAGGAGCCATTAGGCAGCCAGACGTTTGGATTGTCTAATTGATATTGGGGCCAAATGAATGGATAAGCAAATTAGCTGCTTGGGTTTTAGATTGAAACCCTCTAAATTCCGGAGTAAGCATCCCAAAGGAGAGTCAGCGGGTATGGAGGAACCAGAGCCCATGACCACCAGGACAGGAGGTTATCAGAAGACCAGATGTCTCCGAGAGTTCTGATAAAACTCCTCTTTTTCTAGACCCGGTCTAGAAAGCTGAAATTTGGTCTCCCGTGAAGGCGTCCCTTACACGAGATAGGAATTTATGCAAACTAAGTCCTGGACTTAGTTCAGTTGAGTCCCGGACTCAACAGAGGCAAACCCGGTTTGCCAAAACTGAGGGACAGAGGACCTGGGCCCCGGCCTTGTCCCGGCTGTGGTCCTTGTGGGTCGTCTGGAGTCTGGGGTCCCCGTTATCCTGAGGACTTCTCAGAAAGGGGAACTTACCCAAAAAGATGTGGGTCAGAAGATCAGTAGGTCGGTGATGGCTGCAAAGATGGCGACGCGGAGAATGATCACAGGCATCGGGCGGAGGTCGAATAGGGGCACCCTGGAATCTGGGTTTTGGGCCCCAGGCATTTAGCCCGTGGACCTGGCAATCCCAGATCCCACTTCTGACACCAATGAAAGGGGGTTCACGTGCCCTTTCGGGTGCCCCTTCCCAATTAGGCCACTCACGCACCGAGAGGTCCAGCAGGAGATCTTTATTGTAGGGAGGCGAGCAGGAGGCAGGAAGGCAGAGAGAGAGAGAGAGAGAGGAGGAAGAAGAAGCAGAAGGAGAGAGAAGAACAAAGAAAGGAAGGTCTTTTATCAGTTTTGGGGTGGGCTATTGCTTATTTATGAGGAGTGAGCTACTTTTAACCTATCACAGGCCAGATTGCTTTTATGGGCCCAGTCCTGCAGACACAGGTTTCAACTTTCCTGGACCACTGTGGCCTTGGTGGGGAGGGAAACCAGAGATAAGGGCATGAGGTCATTTTAGGAGCCAAGATGTACCAGGAGAATGCAGCCTGTGAGGCGGCGTCACAGCATACTTTAACATGATCAATTCCCTAACAGTGTCCATGTGTGACTGTGATGAAATCTGTGGGTGTGATAGGAGTTGCCACACTGCTCCCCATTCCTGGGCAGTGTATGACAAGGACTTGTTTCCCACAGCTTCGCCAGCACTCATCAACCTGACAAAAGAAAGCTGGTGTCTTGGGCAGTGCAATGTGGTAGCCTGGATTAGATACTGGAACAGGTAAAGGACATTGTGGGAAGCAGGTGAAATCTGAATGACGTCTTCAGCAATGTGCTCATGTAGCTACTAACATGCTGCAACCACAACTGCAAGGTATGTTAACATCTGGTGAAACAAAATGTGGGTAGATTGTTACAGTGAGAAGCTAGTTAATACAGCTTATGCTAGGCAGGATACAGGATGCTGCAGCTTTGGGCCAGTGGTTTGAAGCTTGAATTGAGCCAGCTTTCCTTCATCTTGGTCTCGCCTGTCTTTCTGTTCTCCACTATCACCTGGGCATCAGTGGGCCCCTTTAGTTGGCTCTGACCCACCTGTGGAGATAGCTCTTACCTGGCAGACATCTTCAAGGTCAGTATTAAACATCATACTACTGACATAGCCAGTAATCCAAGGCCGCATGGAGTGACATCAGGTGCAGACTTCCCGGAGATAGATGGGGATGGTGACATGCATATGACAGCTTTCTCTTCAACACCTCAGGTCCTTGACAGAAACCACCCCTCTTTTTTCTCTTTCTCCTTCTCTCCCTCTCCCTCTTCCTTTTGCCCTCTTTATTCTCTCTCCCTCCTCTTCTTGGCCTCCACCACCCCCCCTTTTTCAGACTGGAGGTCTTCCTTTTTCCCTGGGTCCCCTGTGATAGCTGCAATTCCTTCCACATTTCTTCTATCAAGAGGTGCCTATAACCTCTCCAGAATCTGTGTGGGCCTGTGCTACTTCTGTCCAAAGAGTATGCAGAGGGTGATGTGCTATGTGACTCTCAGGGTTGACTCACCAAAGGTGTTTTGCTCAAGCCCATATCTGGAGTTTTCCCAAAAGCAGGAGCAAGAGGGCTCCCACACAGGACCCCCAAACTGTCCCAAGATGGATCAGTTATGATTCCAGAAAGAAGCACTCACCTCCAGGGTGGACAGCCAAAGCATTTATTAGGTGAAATAACTGTGTGTGGGCTGCAGTGTGACCTTACCAATGGACAATGAAAGAAGAGAGATGTTCTTCTGCCTTGGTATGTCTGCAGTCAGGGTGTCCAGTTATGTTTTCGTGACAGTTTAAGAAAAGTGGCCTCAGCAACCATCCTCACTGGAGGGAAGATAGCCTATTTAATAAATGATGTTGGAAAAACTAGATTTCAACCTGTCAAAGATTAAAACAAGACTATCAACATGCACTAAACTAAAATCAAAGTGGATTAAAGATCTAAATATTAAAACAGAAACATGATGGAAGATAAGTTAGAACTCTTGAAGACATTGGCATAGGAAAAGACTGTATGAACAAAATCTCAGTAGCACAGGAACTAACACAAAGAATCAACAACTAGGATCTCATCTTATTAAAAAGCTTCTGCCCTGCACGAGAAACCACCATCAGAGCTAAGAGACAGCCTACAATGTGGGAAAAAAATTTTATTAGCTGTTCCTCAGACAAAGGACTACTTTCTAGAATATATAAAGAACCTAAAAATGTCAGACCCCTCAAATTTAAAGACCCAATTAAAAAATGGGCATCTGAAATGAACAGACATTTCTCAGACAAAGAAATAAAAGCAGGAAATAAATATATTAAAAACTGTTCAACATCACTGGTCATTTGAGAAATGCAGATGAAAACAACACTGAAATTCCACCTCATCGCAGAAGAATGGCTGCTATCAGGAAATCAACCAATAACAAATGTGGGTGGGTTGGTGGGGAGAAAGAAACCCTTCTTCATTGTTAGTGTGAGTGAAGACTGGTGCAACCACTGTAGAAATCAATATGGAGATACTTCAAAAACTAAGATTAAAAAATAAGAACCAAGACATATCATGTAAAGGTACTATGATCAATGTAACTGTATTTTTTGCTTTAAATATACCAATAAACTTAATGGGAAAAAACAAAGAAACTAGGATTAGAGGTCCCATTTGACCCAGCTATTCCCCTGTTGAGTATCTTCCCAAAAGAAAAGAATCATACCACAGTGATATATGCACACCGTGTTTATAGTGGCACAATTTGTAATAGCTAAAGCTTGAAAATATCCCACCTGACCAATCAAGTGTAGCCTGGATAAAGATGTGGCTTTCTTAAAAAATAAAATGGAGTAGTACTCAGCCACAAAGAATGAGAAACTAGAGACATTTATAGCCAAATGGATGCACATTGAGGCCATATTCTTAAGTGAAATAAATAGGACACACATGTGTAAATACCACATAGTTTCTCTGTAGTGAGAAACTAAAAGTGTATATAAGGATTAAAATTAATAATTGATGGGGCTGGGGATTTAGCTCAGTGGCACAGTGCCTACCTTGCAAGCACAGGGTCCTGAGTTTGATCCTCAGTACCATAAAAATAAATAATTGATAATGTGTAATAGGAAGGAAAAATCCAAAGGGGTAGGGAAAGTGGGTGGGGTAGGGGAAAAGAAGAAAGGGAAAGGAAAAAATGAGAAATGAAAAAGTGGAAGCAAAGTTTTTGTAAATAGGCAGGGGTGAAGGGATTGAGGGGCAGGAAGGGGAATGGGGAAAAAATAAGAACCAAGAAACATCATGCAAAGGTACAAGTTCCCAATGATGAATGTAAACGAATTGTATACCTAAAATGTACCAATAAAAATTTAAGAAAAAAAGAAATTTGGGCTCAGGGTCAAGACTGATTTCTTTTGTGTTCATCCAACAACTTAAACCACCTAAATATTAAGCCTGTTGGGGAATCCACAGCTGGCTGGCTGCAGAACAGTCAAAGCAGTCTATGAATTCCACTCAGGACACAGAGAAGCACTGGAGGATGCTTCCAAAGGCCGCAAAGGCTCTGTCCTATTCACGGCCTCCCATGCTACCATGGAGTTCTGCCTTCTGAGGCCACAGCACTGTGAGTGTAAGACTTAAAGTCTCACTTCCACTCCATGGAGCATGAACAGCCAAAGGGGCCTCCATGATGCTGAGTCCTATAGCCCAATGATGGCTCCAGAGGCAAGACCCAGGGCCTTACTTCTGAAAGCTGTGAACAGCCAAAAAGGCCTCCACAATGCTGGGTCCTAACACCCAGTGAGACTCTGGGAGCTCGATGGAGAAATGAGAAACCCAGGAGGGAACACACCAGGCTAGATGGTAAATAGACCTTTATTAGTCTGGCCAGACGGCACTCTGGCACTCCCGGAGCCAGGTAGCTCAGAGAGGCAACTGATCAGGGGCTGAGGTCTTCTTATAGGGTTTTTCTAAACAAAAAGTCAGGGCATTCACAGAACTACCAGAGGACAAGATTCCAAACACATTGCTTATCTCAAGCAGGAAATGTTGTATGGTCACCTTTTGTCATACCATTTGTCCCTGGGTGGGCTATTAGCCAAGTTAGCAATTAGCATATGAAGAAGCACAGTCTGGCCTATTAGCATGGAGTCACTTTAGTTTATTCAAATCTTACATGAGGAAGCCCAAACCTGTGAGAGGCTAGTGTGGAGTTGTAGCCATCCAGCACAGTTGCTCTGCACATGGAAGTGTAGAGAGGGTCCCACTGCACCCTTACTGAATTCCTAACCCATAGAACCCATCATCAGAATAAAAGTGCTGTTGTCTGATTCCCTATGTTTGGAGGTGGCCTGTCATGCAACAGATAGTTAACCCATCTAAAGTATTTAGAACCAGGCATGATGATGCAAAACCAGCACTTCAGAGGCTGAGGCAGAACAATCACTGCCAGCCCATAATACACAGTGAGACCCTGTGCTATTTAGAAAGCAGACCTAGAGCTTCAGACAGCAGAAGATAGCTTCACAGGACTCCACTACCCAGAAACCCAGTCACCCTTGAACTGCAGCCAGCTTCTGTCCCCAAGATGTCCATCCACCCCATTGCATCCCAGGAAATGCCCTGAGGCAAGCATCTAAGCAGTTATCCCTCCATTCACCCCTGTGACCAAAGAGATGGGGCTCAGAGAACCATTGTCCAAGATAGGCAGTTGTGAATTAGATGTTTACAGGTAAGCTCTAAGCAGATGAAATAGCTCAAGTAGGTGATTGAACAGAGTAGGTAGGAGTAAGTGGGGAAAGGGAATATTGTAGGGGAGGCTCTTCTGAGGTGTCTTAGTCAGCTCAGGCTGCCTAACAGAACTCTATAGACAGGAAGTATCTTACCCATGCTCCTGTCACTGGGACAACCTGAAATTTAAAGGAGAAGTTTATTTTGACTCATGATTTTAATCAGTGGTCAACTAGCTCCAACACGGAAAGAAGGTAACTAAGCAGTACAGCAAAGGAAAAGGTGCTCAACTATAGCAGCCAGGAAGCAGTGAGAGAAAAGAAGAGCTGGGAACAAGAATATAATTTCTGGGGGCAGGTATATACCTCAGTGGCACCACATCTGCCTGGCAAGCACAAGGTTCTGAATTCAATCACTGATACAAAACACACACACACACACACACACACACACACACACACACACTTTTATAGGTCCTTCAACCAGGCCCCATCTTCTAACATTCAGCCAGGGAGCTCACCAATGGATGACTCATTTTAGATCAGAACCATAATAGGGGCTTAAATCATACACACTTATTTCTCCCAGTTCTATAGTGTGGAAGTCCAAAATGAATGTGCTGGCAGATTCAGATCCTGGCAAAGGCTCTCTTCCTGGTTGCAGAAGCCAAAGCTTTTTGACATATAACATGACAGTGGAAAGAAAGACAGAGAGCAAAAGAGAAAGATTGTATAAGGACCACAATTCTATAGGGTTTGGACTCCACCATTATGGCTGCATTTAAACTTAATTGCCTCCTAGGAGTCCTATATCCAAATACAGTCACATTCCAAGGTTCCAGGGGCTAAAGCCTATTATGGTTTTGGGGGTTTGGGGGGGTTACTGGGGATTGAACTTGAAACTTTGCACTTGCAAGCTGTCGGTGGAACCACTGACCTAAATCCCTAGTCCTCAGCCTATTATAGTTTGGAAATGGCTTGAGTGTATACCCCAAGGGTTTCCATGTTGGAAGTTAGGTCCTCAGTATGGAAATATGGGAGATGACAGCCTATAACAGATGGGGCCCAGTGGACTGTAATTAGGTGAGTGGAGGCACTATAAGAATTTATGTGGCTGTAGTTCTTTAGGGAGGCTGGTTAGTTCCTGAGAGAGGTTGTTATAAAAGAGTAAGACTGGGGAGGAGAGGAGGGGGTGAAGGGAGGGCAGGGGCAAGGGGAAAAAATGAGAATCAAGACTTGTCATGTGGAGGTACAAGATCCCAACAATGAATGTAACTGTACTGTATCCCTAAAATGTACCAATAAACTCAATTAAAGCTCAAAAAAAAAGTAAGACTGTATACCCCCTACTCCTGTCTCACAATGTGATCTCTACATGCTGCACATTCTCTCAACCCACGGCTTGTTTGTTGTGATGTAGCCAGAAGGCCCTCACCAGAGGCTAAACTCAGAAAGCTGTTGGTTTTGCTCTTTCAGCTTCTAAAACTGTCAGCTAGATAACTTCCCCCATACCCCTTTTAGAGATAGTCTCTCTTTGTAGTTCAGGCTGGCTTTGAACTCACTATGAAGCCCAGCCAGCCTTGAATTCTCAGCAATCCTCCTGCATCAGTTTCCTGAGTGCTAGTGTCAGAGTTGAGTAGCTGAAGAGAGGTTCTTTCAGGTGAGAGTCTCAAGGAAAAGAAGACACATGGGACAGACATTGGCACAAACTTCTTTATTTTCCCAGAAGTTATAGTAAACCATTATCACATAGTAAGGCATACTGAAAAACAACTGTGTGACCTTGCAGGCCATGCTGCACATGAGTGGTTGACTTATGGTTACATAAGTAAGCCTGTCCTACACTTGTGCAGGGGTCATGATGGGGTCATGTCCTCCAGGAATTCTCAGACACCCACGCTTTGACTGACATATCTCACAATGGCTCCCACATCTCATCATCTCACAGATTGGGAGGTTGCCAATTCTTGAGAGGTGTGCACAGCATTTCCCTTTGTGTCCAGAGTCCACAACAGCAATACAGGGAACAACACATGACCACCATCCCCACAGCTGTTGCAATGTTGCTGAGAGCCACCAACGCCAGGTGGATCCCAGGGATTCCCACCACTGGGTCAGGGAATCTTGTTGTAAAGCCTGGATGGCAGATACCTTTATATCCATTTCTCACAAGGCCTCTTGTACTTGTATCAATTGGTCAGGAATAAAAAGGCAACGTTCTACATGTAGGAGGGCACAAATGCCTTCCTATGCTGCGGCCAGCAAGTCTAGAGCCATGTAGTTCTGTAACACCACCTTTCTCATCTGGGACATTTCATCCTTGAGCAACATCAAAGACTAGTGCATGATATTCAAGGCTTGTGTCATGTGTTGAGCCACAGCTTCAACTGGAGGGCTGAATCTATAGTCCCTACCCTCAGTACCAGCACTGCCATATGATAAAGCCACCAGGCCATCTGTTTAGCTTGGTGCCATCTGTGACACACAGTATCCCAATTGTAGGGTGCTTCTGTCAGTGTTGGCCTGATAGTGCCCTTAATATGAGGAAAACCAGTGCAATGCCCCATCTAGTGCACAAGGAGGTATGGTCAACCCATAGAGCCACAGGCCATAAGGCATCCACAATGGGTCAATCAGTAGGCCCTGTACCTATGAGCTTATGACTATCCCATAAGGCATTGTGCCATTCACCTGTAACATGTTACACAAGGTCAGTGGCATCCATCCCACTGTGTGATTCTCCACCAATGCATTGACCTATTCAGTGCACAGTGGGGCAACATCTAACAGCATTACTTGGTTTGCTGTCACCCTCCCCCAGTCATTATACATCATAGGTCCATTCCTTGTGGGTGGTCATGCTCTTCCAGATCAGTAATATCTTAACAGCCTTGCAGCGGTGATCCCAGGTGGGTCCAGTCTGGTTCTATTGTCACCAGTCTGTCCAGTTGAGCAAGGATTGCTGGTGAAATTCACAGAAGGCCCTGTGTCAGGGGTTCTGTGCACACCCAACAGTGGGAGTGCTGGTGCACATAAGCAGTCATATGGGCCCAGGAGATGATGCTGTTGGCTTGACTCATTCTGTTTGGAAGGACAGGGCAGAAAGAGAAACCATCATAGGGAAGCCTCACCCTTTGGGGAGGATGCAAGCCACATATCCATCCTATGATAGGGTGGTGGCTGGGATTATCCTACCTCCAAGTTTAAAGTAGTAGACCTGAGTCCCTGTTGCCACTGGAGGCAAGGGCGTTGGAGCCAGGTTGATTACTCCCAGGAGAAAAGGCCAAACAGCAAGAATATCACTTGCCTTTAGGATGGTGGCCCTGGCACCAGGTGGGGAGCATACCAAGATTTTCAGGGTCCCTTTTGAAATCCAGGGCTGCACCTCTATGGCATGGTGCAGTTCCCTCTTCCCAGGGCTCCAAAAGGAACACCCAGTTTCCCAGTAGGGGTTCTGTGGTCCACTCCCAAGTCCACTGGTACCAGATCCCCAGCCACATAGGCTCCAGTGCGGGGGAGAATTCACCCCACTGTTACTGCCTTAGGACCTCGCTGTGCTGGTCAGATGTGCAGACAAGTTGTCTGTACTCTCAGAAGACTATCCAATGGGCTGTCACCTATATGCCAGGGCTGGTCATTGGGCAATGAATAGCCTGTGGTAAGACCTGTACCCACTTGATAAACTTTGGAGCCAAATAGGTCAGCTTAGGGTTATTTTTATATCTTTATTAAGTTTATTGGTACATTTTAGGTATACAGTACAGTTACATTCATCATTGGGATCTTGTTCCTTTACATAATTTATCTTGATTCCAATTTTTCCACATTCCCCAGCCCTCCCTTCAGCCCCTCCAACCTTCCCTGTTTACAAAGACATTGTTTCCATTTTTTTCTTTTTCACATATTTTTTCTTTTCCTTTTTTACATTTTCCCTACCCCTTCCACTTCCTCTACTCTTTTAGACCTTTCTTCCTTTTACAATTATACATTTTGATCCTTATCTACACTTTCAGGTTTTGACACCAGAGAAACTATTCGGTATTTACAAGTGTGACTTATTAATTTCACTTAAGAGTATGGACAGATTTTTAGATACATATGAATTACCAAAGTTGAATGAAGAAGATATAAAAAGTCTAAGCACCTCAATTACAATCAGTGAAATTGAAAAGGCAATTACAAATTTATCAACAAAGAAAAGCCCAGATCCTGATGGCTTCACCATTGAATTCTACAAGACATTTAGAGAAGAACTATTGCCACTACTCTTTAAACTTTTCAGTGAAATTGAAAGAGAAGCAATACTTCCGAATTCATTCCTGGAAGCAAGTGTTACTTTGATTCTAAGTCCAGCTTAATGTTTAAGAGTCCATTATACCTCTCAATCATACCAGCAGCACATGAAAGTGCCAATGATGTCATTGTCTTTGACCCACTGTTGCACCTGAACCCCCATAAAATGGGTTCCCCAGTCAGCTGCTACCCCTAGTGGTATCTTGTATACTGTAGTCAACCATTATAATGCTTCAATGGTATGGGCATGGTCAGCAGAGGCTACAGGGTAGACAAAGCCTATACCTGTGGGGGTAAGCGCATCACTCAGAGCATACTTGTGTCCCTGTGAGAGAGGCAGGAGCCCAGTATAATCTATCTGCCATTGCTGCAGGGAATAGGGTGCTCTCAGTATTGCACCCAATTGTATGGGCATCCTTTTCCTCCAAGGGGCCAGCTAAGCTCATTGAAGGCACACTTTTACTGCTGCTCTTGCCTATGTAGGAGTCAAATCCAAATGCCATTGCTGTGCTATAGTTTGCATGGTGAGAGGCCCTATATGTCCTAGTTTCTTATGGAGCCGGTGTTCCACAACTGAAGGTAACCCTTGAAGGGCTGCTATCCTTGTCAAAGTGTCTGCTAAATCATTCCTATGCCCTGACATATGGAATACCACATGTGTAATAGTCTGGCCATGCTCCCACAAGTCTTGCCATAACTCAGTACCCCAGGGGGGTCAATGTCCTATCTGCTAGTCTTGGGCTGCCCAGGTCAGTAACCAGAGCATCAGCCCTTAGAATACAGACCAACTGTCTGTGCAAACATACAGAGGTTCATCGTTATGTGTGACAAGTAGCCATACTGCCTGAAACTCTGCCCATTGGCTCAACTTGCCTGTTCCAATTTCAAACCAGAGTGTTTCTGTACTGGGCTGGACAGCAACTCCTGTTTGTTGCAGGTTTGTGCCTCAACAAGGCCTAGGCCAGTATACCAGGCCTAGGCCAGGGTCCCTCTTTCTCTTCCACATAGGGAGTAGGGAGCATAACCTGTAGTCTATATCCTGTATGGTTTCTTGGACCATATATATCATGGGTCCCAGAACCACTGCCAATTCAGCCACCAGTGGGCTGGATGAAAAGGAGGCTCTCTACTATAGATGTTTCCCATCCTACCAAGGTGAGGGCCTGGGCTACTCCACTCCCAGGACAAGACATCCATGTGTGTACCAAGCCCTCTATTGGGTACCTAGTTTACACTTCTAGTCTGCTTCCCAATGATTCTTTCACAGGCATGCAGTGCAGCATATACTGAAGCTAACTGTTTCTCAATAGGGAATACCTGCTTTCAGCTCCTTTCTACAACTGGGACCAAAAGCCAATAGGGTGTTTCCACTTCCCGTACTTTCACCATAAGCTCCAACCAAACCCAACCTCATCTGTAAGGAGCCATTCTACATAATTTTTTGGGAAAAATCATTTCACAATTAAATTATGATTAGAGCTATATGAGGCCTAGTCTTGCTGCCTGTGAGCCAGCTGTGGCATGCTGAAACATAACTCCATTTTGCCTCCAGTCACAGCTGAGACCTCAGTGGTCTGCTGATGCTCAAGAGCAAGATTACATCAGCTGAATATATATTGTTCTTTGAGGACTGAGTAGTAATACAAAAAGAGAAGTGTTTCACCTTGGGAAGAACAAATTCCTTATCAGTTTAACTCATCCATCTACTGTTGTGAGAACATTTTTGTTTATCTTACAGTCTAATCAACATAAACTCTTCACTGACCTAAGATCCTCATCAGCATAAGATCCTCTTCGTCATAGGGTTATTGCCACCCTCAGAGTCATCTGATATTACCTCCAATTTTTGTCAGACTCCCTATAAACCCAATAAATAGTAGCAAGCTTGGAGTGCCTTTGTCTTTGCTCTCTAGAGCAGCACTGATCAGGCATAAGACCCAGCCCTTCCTCTCAATCTCATTTCCTCTCTTTATTCTCTAATTAGCCTTGCACTGATGTGGTTCACAGGAGACCAGGATCCACTGCAGGAATTCTGGTAATGTTCTTTTTCCTGTTCCCTGTACTCATCCATGTTCACAATTAGGATAAAAGTCAGGCAAGGTCAACGAATAGGAGGGCTTTTATGCATGACTGCCCTTTTTGAATCCTGAAAAGCAGCTTCCACTGCTTCAATCCAGTCTCATGTTGCACCCTTCCAGGTCATCTGGTATAATGGGCACAGCAAGGCAGCTAGGTGCAGTACGAGAGTCTGCCAGAAACCTAGCTCACATATGCTTGAAACTAGCGTACAGTTGTCAGTATGAGGTATGTTATCAGTTATCAGTTATTTCATTGAGAATTACTTTTATCTTGCCCAACCAGATAACATCCAAAAATTTGACAGACAAGCAAGGTCCTCAGGCCTTGTCTTCATTGATGGCTCACCCCAGGCCAGCAAAATTTCATACAGCAGCTTCCAATCTGTAAGGCAATCACAGGTTGATCAATATAATGGAACAGAGTGTGGCTTGGTTCAGGTGGCGAGGTCCTGGGCCACAAGGCCAAGAGACAAAGTAGGGTTACATAAATAGCCTTGTGGCAACATTTGAAAGGTCCATTGCTACCCTCCCCACTAAAGGTAAATTGGTCTTGACTAACAGGCATGATGGTGATGGAGAAGAAAGCACTGGCCAAGTCCACTACATAATCATATCTACCCCAGTGTCAGGATGGGCTGGTCCATTAAGTCTACAATACTGGGTACCACCATGTGCAATGGAGGAGTTACTTTGTTCAGTTCCCAGTAGTCTGGCTTCTACAAGGGCCAAACCACCAAACTGAAAGGACTCTGTGCAGGGCTTACCACTTCAGGTTTTTCCAACTTCAAAACAGTCTGTCCTACTTCCTCATGAACCCCAGGCAGCCAGTACTACTTCATACACACAACCCGCATTCCTGCATGAGTTAACAGTGTGTAATGAGCCTGTCCTTGGACAATGGTTTTTACCATGTGAATCTGCAAATGGAATCCTCCTTGAATAGTATTCAATCAGGCACCGTCAGTATGTCCACCTCCAAGATGTATTCAGCAACTGGAAAACATAGACATCATATGGGCATGGGGCCAAACCCCTGATACCCAAGATCACCTTGATCTTCCAGACCATGACATAGTGACCTTCATACTCTTCTATGCATGCAGTAGGTCCTGTGAAATGATCTGGGTTGCCATAAATCAGTGTTGACTAGACTCCAGTATCTACCAGCACCAGCACATGCTAGACATTTTGTTGGGACTAATACATCATTAATTCCACATGTGGCTTCCAGTCTCCTGGGGTCCCTGGCAACCAGGTGCCTTGGCCTGTCTCCTAGTATGGATAAAAAGCCGCCAGCGTCATCTCATCCTTTTCACTGGGGCGGCCTTGACCTTTGGGCCCTTTGGCCATATTGCTGGTTGGGTGCAATTGCTTCCACAGAGACAACACATCTAAGGGATATCCATCTATCCTATCAGTGGCTAAGTTGGCTGCTATTGGGTCTGCCCAGATTTGGCAATGGCTTACCTTCAATGGACCAAGTGTCTGTCCCTGTGTGGTTGGGCTTGCTCTGCCTAAGGCCACTCGTTTCTTTTCCTTTAGTAACCAAGTCTTGAAAGGTCTCACCTTACCCTGGTGTTTCACATCTATGTCACTCAATCATGCCAAGACATCTACTGCATAGTGAATTAGGTGATTCACAAAATGCATCAGCAGGGCTACCACCATGACAAACATGCCAGCCAGACTGCTGGCCAGGATCAAATCTTTCATGTGCACTGTAAATTCCTCATTTGGGCTACAGTACTGGGCAGCAAACATCATCTGGCACATGCCCATTTCTTGCAGCACACCTGCTAAGTCCAGGTAGGTTGCCCATTTAGTGACTCACTTGGGTTTTCCCAAACCAGACAGACTGCTGACATCAGCGAATTTATCAAGGTCTAGTCACCTGTCCCACAGGCCAGTCTCTGTGTACCTTGTAAAACTCAGCACATAGAAGAGGTGCTGGATATGCTGGCTAACTGCAACATCCCCCAGATGGCTTAACTCCATGTTATCAGCCCCCTCATTCCTTAGCTGTAACAGCCATGCAGGCACTGTCTCACACTGTGGAAGAGAATGATAAATAACCAAGCTGCCTAACCCACTGATTCATGGTGTGGAAGAGGAATCTGTATCTCCAATGTTTCCCAAGCCTGTAAAACATCTTCAGGCATCAGATAGACTACCTCCCAGTCTTCTGGAGATTTTCAAGCTGCCAAGAAGGTAGCTACTGGCATCCAGAGTGAGGACTCATATCAGCATCTTCCCTGGGTTCTCCTTTACTATTAGGTTGCTGCTTACACAGAAACTGTAAGAACACTCATCTCTGCCAACTACACCAAGTGTTGGGGTTAAGTGGCTAAAGTGGGGTTCTTTCAGGTGAGAGACTGAAAGAAAAGGAGGCACATGTGGCACACATTGGCACAAGCAGCAGCAAAGCTTCTTTATTTTCCCAGCAGTTATAGTAGACCGTTATCATATAATAAGGCATACTGAAGAACAAGGACTTTGTGACTTTGCAGGCCATGCTGCACATTCATGGTTGACTTATGGTTACATAAGTAAGCCTGCTCTGCACTTGTGCTAATGATAGGATCATGTCCTCCAGGAGTCCTCAGACACCCAGACTTTTACTGATATATCTCGCAACAGCTCCCACAGCTGTATTACAGTACCTAGCCTCAGGCATCTTGTTATAGCAACAGAAGCCTGACTAATAAAGTACTTCAATACATGAATTTGAAGGGGGGAAATTTGGCCTATAAACCCCAGTTTTCTGGTTTGGACAGGAGCCATGAAATGAAGTAAGGCTCATCTGGCCTTATCTGTGCTTCATCCTAAACATCCTTCTCTAACCTGAAAGAAACTAGCTCCCAAGAGGCTAATTTCCAAGAAGGAATTAGAGGTCAGTGAGAAGGGTGTTTTGGGATATGGACACTGGAGGGGAGGACATTACTCTCTATCCCCAGGTTGGAGTGCAATGAGCTAGCAGTCCCCGCACTTGAAGGGATTGAAAAGGGAGAGGCGGTAGAGGCTGCCAAGGCTAAGGGGACTGGGCTAGGATTACATGTGTTTCAACTCTGGGAGGAAGCAGATGGAAGCTGTTTTGTTATTTATTTTTTGTGGTGCTAAGGATGGAATTTGGGGCCTTGCATGTGCTAAGAAAGCATATTACCACTGAGCCCCATGATGGAAGTTATTTTAAATCCTTTCCTGCTTTGCAGGATGTCTGGAGAAATAAGGGACCCTACCAGGAGGATGTACCACCAGTCTTCTTGGGATAGAAATAGAAATGGGCAGGACCATAGGAAGTAGAATCAAGGGGCCCCACAGGTAAAATTTAGAAAGACAGCCAGAAGTGGCTATGTAATGCTATCCACACAGGTCTTGCCCATCTATGCTCTCAGCGGTGACACTCATGCTACCCAGAAGTGGGACAACCCAAGATTCTATCAGCAGATGGATAGATCAACAGTGGGACATCCATGTGATGTGATGCTATTCAGCCAGAGAAAGGAGTGGAGTTCTTGTCCACACTGTAGTGTGGGTGAACCTGGAGAGCATTATTTGTCACTGTGAGTAAAAGGCAGACACTGAAGGAAAAAAGATTATATGGCTCATTTGTAGGAAATCTCCAGAATAAATCTCCAGGTAAATCCACAGAGTAGATTAGTGGTTGCCAGGGGTTTGGAGGAAAGGAACTGAGGAGTAAATGCTTATGGGAATGGAGCTTTTTGGGGAGATGGTAAAAATATTTTGGTTTTTTTTGTTTGTTTGTTTTTTGACACAGGAGATCAAACTCGGAACCTTTGCTTGCAAGGCAGACAGCAGAACCACTGAGCTAAATCCCAGGCCCTAGTAAAAATATTTTGAAACTAGCTAGAGGAAATGGTTTCTGTGTCGTCAACGTACTAAATGCCATTGAACTGTATTCTTCAAAACCAGTTCTATGTTATATAAATTTTATCCCAATTAAAAAGTGACCACCATATACAATTATTCTGTCAGTTAAAAAGAAATACATCTTAGCGGGACATGGTGGTTCACGCCTGTAATCCCAGAACTCGAGAGGCTGAGGCAGGAGGATCACTGTGAGTTTGAGACCAGCCTGGGCTATATAATGAGTTCCAGATCAGTCTCAACTACATAGTGAGATCCTGTCTCAAAAAAACCAAAAAAAACAAACAAAACAAAACAAAACAGAAAAACAATTAATTAATTTTTAAAAACCATGATACACCATGTAAATAAAGGTATAAGATCCCAATGATGAATGTAACTCTACTGTATACCTAAAATGTAGCAATAAACTTAACGAAAAAAATTAATATAGTTGCCCCTCAGTATCTAAGGGGGTTCTGGGGCCCTCCACAGATACCCAAATCCAAGATGCTCAAGTCTTATGTAAAATAGTGCGGTGTGATATTTCCACATAACCTATGCAGTTCTCTCATATACTTTAAATCATCTCTAGGTGACTTATAATACTTAATAAAATATCAGTGCCATAGAAATAGTTATTATACTGTATTGTCTAGGGAATCATGACAAGAAAAAAAATTGTAGATGCTCAGTACAAATGCAATTTTAAAAAATATTTTTGAATATATATAAT
>NW_022900925.1:216642-221695 GCF_012274545.1 Fukomys damarensis
ATATATATCCCAAGGCCTTCCCACTGAGCTACATTCCAGCCCCTCCAACCCCACCAGAAGTGCACCACCATGCCTGGCTATGACAGTAAATAAATTATATTTAACACAACAGGACATTTTATTTAACTCAACATATCCAAAGAATTATCACTTCAATGTATAATCAATTTAAATTTATGAATGAGACATTTTGAAATCTTTTGTTTATCCCAAGGCCTTCCCACTGAGCTACATTCCAGCCCCTCCAACCCCACCAGAAGTGCACCACCATGCCTGGCTATGACAGTAAATAAATTATATTTAACACAACAGGACATTTTATTTAACTCAACATATCCAAAGAATTATCACTTCAATGTATAATCAATTTAAATTTATGAATGAGACATTTTGAAATCTTTTGTTTGTTTTCAAACTAAGTCTTCAGAATCTGTGGTGTCATTCTAAGTAAAGAGAAGTACATTTTGAGACTGTATCTTGTCTGATTTATTTTGGAGTTGTAGATAGGGGAAATGCCCAAAACCTAATAGGCACTAGTGGAGAGGGAGGGCAAGGTCCACTGGCCCTACTATGTTCACCCATTTGGGAAAAGTAGGGTAGGAGGGCAGAGAATGAGCAAGAAAGATAGATGCCCAGGAGGGAAAGCCAGGAAGGAGTGATGGGGAGAATGTCAGGTTCTCCTGTCAAGGACCAGGACTAATGGCTACAAGTGTGCATTCATTTCCTGTGGCTGTCACAACAAATGACCACAACTGGGCATCTTAAAGTAGCAGACAGTTATTCAGAAGTCAGTGTGCCAGTAGGGTTAAATTCCCTTGATGTAGGAGAGATGCTGCTCTAGCCTCCTGTAGCACCTGGTGGCCGCAGCTTCCCTTGACCTGTGGCTGCATCTCTCTAGCCTCTGCCTCCCTAGTCACACAGCCTCCTCACTGTGTCATGTCTCCCTCTACCTCCTGCTAATGAGGACATTGCTGCTGGTATAGGGCTCAAATGCATAATGTAGGATGATCTCATTCTGTAAAATTCTTAACCTAATTATACCTACAAAGATACTTTCTCCAACTAAGGTGACATTCAGTTTCCAGGAATTGGGACATGGATATATCATTTTGAGGCTTAGCATTGTATTCGTCAGTTTCCTCTACTATAATAAAGTACCTGAGGTAGACAATTTAAAGAAGGCAAGGTTTATTTTGCCTCATGATTTCAGAGGCTTCAGTCTATAGTTGCTTGGCCCTGTTCCTTTGGGCCTGTAGTAACATAGTAAATCATGATGGTAGCACATGGCAAAGGTTCACCTCATCATGGCCAGAAAGCAGCAGGAGAAAGGAGCCATAGTCCCAATGCCCCCTCAAAGACAGTGGCCTAAATTCCTCCCTCTAGGCCCCACCTCTTAAAATCTCCACCACCTCCCAGCAACATCTCAGTCTGGGAACCAATCACATGGGCCTTTGGGGGACACTCTAGATCCAAGCCAAAATAGTCATTCAGCCCACTACAAAGTGACAGGATAGATCACTAGCTCAAAGTTTTGGGGAGATGATGTAGCCATTGGTGCTGTCCTTGTCCCTGTGGAGGTATTCAGGCAGCTGTTTCAGGGCAAGGAGTTTCAGCACAGTGACCTTGATGCTGGCCTGGGGAGTGGCTGAGGTTTGGAAGTTACAGGGGCCCCTCAAGCCTCCAAGTGTTAGCTGTCACATTACTGTCTCTTTCCATAGTCTGAATGTTTGAGTCACCTTCTGGTACTTCAGCCAGCTTTTGTCTGGGGATCACCTCAGATCCCAAGTTCCTTTGTCCCATCACTGAAAGTTTCCCTGGAAGCCCAGGTTTGCCAGGACTCAGCATTATGCTGACATTGCAGATTTTGACACACACCCCCCCCGAAGCCTGAGACAGGGGCCAGCCATCTGGGGCCACTTCAAGATTGTTTCCCTGTGAGAGGCTGGAAAGCTGGCCTATACTCTGCCTTCTTCCTGTTGTCCAGTGCCTTCTGGCTCTAATACATGAAGGAATGTGAACCAAGAGTCCTGAGCTAAGGCTCAAAGAGCAGAGTTTCTATTTCACCTTCCCTTAAGTAGCCTGTCACCCACTATAATACCTCCAGGCCTTGATATTTCTCCTCTAAAAATGTTAATATGGCAGGGTGTGGTTGTGCATACCTATAATCTCAGAGCTCTGAAGGCCAAGGCAGGAGGATTGTCATGAGTCTGAGGCCACCCTGGGCTCAGAGATAGCCTGAACTACAGAACAAGACCATGTCTCCAAAATAAATACAATAAAATAAAATGTTGAATTATGGGAAATTCCCTCAAGCTTGGTTCTATATTCAGAGAACTGTAGTAAGAGGAGACAGTCAAAGAGAAAGGTAGGAGATAGCAGTCTTCGGAGGTATGGTGGATGGGGGTGGAGAAATACTAAGGAGGGGACAGAAGACTGGGGGGAGCAATCAGATGCTGCTATCTAGAGGCAAGGCCCCATCCCAGCCAACTCTCTCCTCTGTCCATTCTAGAGCCTGATGGAACTCTTCCCCTGAGTGTACTCATTCTGGGGTCAGCTCAGGCCCATAGTGTGAGTCACAGGATGAAGGGACACATTAGGAAACAGAACTGAGGCTTCACTCCAGAGAATCAAAATGGTTCAGGAGGGCTGTGAGCTGGGAAGTTTAACATGTATTTAGATTAAATTTCTGTGGGTCCCTTCATACATTCACCAGCCATCTTCCTTTCCACCAAAGTTCACAAGAACCTTCTGGGACTGTCTGTGCAATCAGTCCTTAGAGCTGAGCTTCTCAACAACAGTGGGCACTTTTTGAGTGGCACCTGGCCCCTCCCTCCTGTCTCAGGGTTCCCAGCTGTCACCAGCCCTCACTGCTTCTCATCCTTGTTCCCTGGTGGTGCTTCCCATAAGAAGCAAAGAGGGTCCTGTTTTCTGGGTGTGGGTATTAGTGCTACCACTTGTCACTGCATCTGCTGCAAAGTGGGGGTCATGTCACAGTTGCCACCCTGCCACTTGCCTAGCTGAACCTTAGCAGGATGCCTACCCTACAGGGTCATTTGTGGAAGCCTACTGTACACATACAACATACTGCCATGGGAAGATCATATTTCTTGGTCTGTGGCTGGCCCTAGCATCTCTGGCCTTGGGATTGCAGACCCAGGAAATCCTGACTCTTGGTTTTAGGATTAGCAATAACAGGGAGTGGGTGATGTAGGCTCTGGTCCTAGTGAAGTCACAAGTTGTCAGTGTCCATGAGAGTCTCTATCCCTGTGCATCTCCCTTCTGTCAGAAATGAAACCAGTCCAGGTGTGGTGGTGCACACCTGTAATCCTAGCACTTGGGAGGCTGAGACAGGTGGATATATAGTGAGGCCCTGTTTCAAAATAAATAAATAAATGAGAGAGATAGAGAGCGAGAGAGAGAGAGAGAGGGGGCACACATGACTCAGACCTGGACTTAACAATCTAATATACCGCATGCCATATCCTTAGTCCACTTTGTATGTGTTTGAATCTGTGTATCTGTGTTTACATATACTACTGGGATTGAACACAGGGCTACATTAGTGAGGCCCTGTTTCAAAATAAATAAATAAATGAGAGAGATAGAGAGCGAGAGAGAGAGAGAGAGGGGGCACACATGACTCAGACCTGGACTTAACAATCTAATATACCGCATGCCATATCCTTAGTCCACTTTGTATGTGTTTGAATCTGTGTATCTGTGTTTACATATACTACTGGGATTGAACACAGGGCTACATTTCTGGGCTTGAACACACTGAGCTACGTTTCCACAGAAGTGGCTTTCCCTCTGTCCTTCTAGGCTGCAAATACAAGCTTCTGGAATCTGTAGCAGATTTGGCTGTTGCTCATGATCACCTAGAATCCTCTTGGATAGAGTCCAGGGAGGCTGGGATACCCAGGAAATGTCCAAACACCTGAAAAAGAGGAAGGGGTGAGTCCTGGCTCTGGCACCAAGCCAGATAGGGGACTTTATTATTTATATATTTAAAAGAAAATCACTGGGGTTGGGGTTGTGGCTCAGTGGTCATATACTTGCCTAACATACATGAAGCCCTGTGTTCCATCCCCAGTACCAAAGGCAGGGGAGAGGTTTAGCTAAGTTGGGTAGAAATATATACATCCTAGGGCCAGGGATTTAGTGGTTCTGCCACTTGCTTCGCAAGCTCAAGGACCTGAGTTCAATCCCGCCCCCCCAAAAAAAAGAAAGAAAGAAAGAAAAGAATAAAAGAAATATACACATCCCTTCCTAAAGAAGGTCTTTGTTGTTTCCTTGTACACTTGCTATGTGACCTATTTTCTCACTGGATCAGTATTACCTAAACATCTATACTTACAATCTTATTGATCATACTTTTGATCCACATTGTACCCACTTTGCTCTATAAAACTTCCTTTGAGAAGTGAGTTTGTTGGCAACCCACTTTTGAGTCCCCTCTTGTCTCTCAGGAGCTACCTTTCTCAATATGTAAGACTTAAAGTCTCACTTTCACTCCACGGAGTGTGAACAGCCAAAAGGGCCTCCATGATGCTGAGTCCTATAGCCCATCGAGAGCTCTGGAGGCAAGACCCAGGGCCTTACTTCTGAAAGCCATGAACAGCCAAAAAGGCCTCCACGATGCTGGGCCCTAACACCCAGTGTGGGACCTAAATTACAAACCCTTGCTAAATGGCAAAGGGCCTAGGAGACAGTGTCCTGAACCCCTCCCATTGTAGCCACAGCCCCGACCTTTGTTCCAGCCCTGGCCTAAGAATGTTGATCACTCTTGTATTGTTTGGAGTCCGGATCTGAATCTACTTGTAAATTAGAGACTCCAGACATAGAGCCCAAGCTAATTGACAAACTGTTTGCTCATCCAGAGTGTCTTGGTGACCTTTGAGACATCCTATGGGTGGTACCTGTCACTCATCAATATGTGACTGTTGAGCATGTGACTGCTGACCACCAGCTCAAGTCAGCAGACCTTTGTCCCCTGTCTGTGAGCCCAAAAATGTTAACCCCCTCTTTTACTCCCTATAAGAGGACCTCAGCC
>NW_022900925.1:222854-233348 GCF_012274545.1 Fukomys damarensis
TCAACTACTAATGAGACTATTTAGTTTTGGTTTTGAGACAATTGCTTGCCAACTCTGCTGTTTTCCCATGGTAAACTTGCCTCTCAGAAAATGTGACATCATTGCAGGCAAATCCCAGTGTTTACCCTTTGGAGGAGGTCAAGCTGCCTCCCCCTCCCTCTCCCAGGGTTACTAAGATTAAAAGTATGAAGAAGGGTGGGAAGCAAGAACAAAATTGTTTAGCTTTTCTGCACTGGAGGGTGCAAATGGAAAAGCATGATGAGACTCAGAGAAAAGATGAAACAGGGCTTACACCCAGATTAACAGAACTAAAATGAAAAATAATGGATTAAAATCAAGTAGGAAAACTCTGAAAGACAAAATATGGGGAAAAACACTGCAAGCCAGAGAAACTGCAATTGTGTTTTACCAGACATTAAGAGAGTTTTATAAGAAAAATCAAGTTAGAAATTTTAACTATTTGATAAATATATCTTTGTTTCGATTTGAATTAAGTTTAATTGGTGTACTTTAAACATTTCTTGTGCACTGCAAATTCTTGAATTGTGATCACAGGGTTAACTTACTCTTTTCTGTACTTTGTTGATAAAAACTCAAGGTTAATACTGTTCTATAGATAGCCAGCCAAATTTTAAGATGTAACAATCTGAGAACAGAAAAAGGACACTTTAAGATTTTAATAGCTGAATTTTGCTATAGAAGGTTAATAGTAAATGAGATAGAAGAAGATAATAGAAAAGCTATGGGTAAAAGAGATATACTTTTGATATGAAAAGATTTTGTATGATTGTCTTGTTAGAAAGATATAAAGAAAGATATGCAAGACCAGAAGGCTTAAGTATGTAGAGAAGGTATGTGGAAGTGATTTAACAAAATTATATATTTGATTGTTGGTTTCAAGTTTGTTACAGAAGGTTTACTTTCATAATAACAAAGAGCTTTCATTCCTTTTGATTCTAATTCTGTTAGATCTGTTAATTGATTTGCAAAAGTTTTGACTAGTTTTGATTAAAAGAGGGTTTAAGACTGGAGATTTACTTAGCTCAATAGTGCTGCCACCTGCCTTATAATTCAATTGGCCAAATACATTTGAGCATATTATAGTTTCACAAATTGTCTTACAAGTTTGTGTCTGTACAATTGTTTGAAAAGTGTTTGTCCAGTTATATTTGATTGAAATGACAGCAAGGATATCAATAATTTGTTAATTTCTATAACCTGGTTTTATAAGTTAAAATTTTGTCGCAATAATTGAGTATAAACTCAGGTCTAGATAGACGCCTGCTAATAGTAAAAAGACAGCTACTGAAAGAAAATCTATTCAGGTCTTTATTCACTAAGGCCTTCTGAGAAGATATACCCCCAGTAAGCATGGCTAAATGTGTTGTTATAAAATGTTTACATTGCTTATCATCAAAGGGTTAAATTCTAAATATGTTATTGTGATGTTTATAGTGCTAATTTTCAAAATAAGATTTCTATAGAAAAATAGTTATTAAGAGGTTCTATTACAAAATGCTTTTGATACCTAATTAGATTAAAGGTTATAAAGTTTCATATATAGAATTATTATTGTTAATTTTCTGATGTACTGAATAAAAAATCCAGAGAATTGAGAGACTATTAATGCTGCTTCAAGAGACAAAATATAGTTTATGCTGCTTAGAGCAAAGGACTTAAAACAGATGAGAGAATTTTTGAGATAAAAGTTTTTTATAAGATCTAGATTCTCTATATCTATAAATCTTTAAATGGCCCAGAAAGACAGTGTTTATGATAGAATAAAGAGCAACAGTCAACATTTAAACAGCTAGAATTAACTCTTTCTGCCGTCCCCCCATTTCAGGGATCCTAAATGTGACCCAGCCTTTTAGTTTGTACCTGACTAAAGGAAATCATACTGGTTTAAGGGTGCTCATTGAAGTAATAGGCCGATAAAATTCGCCAGTAATATATTTATCTTAGAGTTTAAATCCAGCTGTAAAGAGACAGTTCCTTTGTTTGTAAAGCCCTGACAGCTGCAGTAATGCTAATTGAAAAAGCTGGCCAGATAACATTAGGAAAAATTAATTATCTGGTTTCCCCTTGCCTTTTAGAACTATTGAATAACACGACACTGATGACTCTCAAATAATAGAGTCACATAATATCAGGCCTTCATCTGTGAGGATCCCCACCTATATTTTGCTCCAGTTAAAACCTTAAACCCTGCTACTTTTGCCTTTGGAACCTGGCCCCCCTGACCACAACTGACTCAGGGTCACTGATGAATTGTTCTCCAGTCATCTAAGATCTGCAAAAAAGACCCACTGCTTGAGGCTGATGTCGTCCTATTGAAGGATGAGAGCAGCTTCATGAAAGATGGGGTATGTTATGCTGGCTGTGCAGAGATGACTCAGGATGAAGTGGTCCAAGCAGGACGCCTCACCACTGGATGGTCAGTGCACTGAGCAGAGCTATGGGCACTCATACAGGCTCTCCAATGGGCAAAAGAAAAGAGGGTAAATGTTTATACAGATTCCTGTTTGCCACTTGGTGTATCTATGGCACAGTCTAAAAGGTGTGGTCTTCTCACAGAAGAGGGCAAACTTATTAAAAATTAAAAAAGGATATAATATAGTTATTTGAGGCAATGTGGAAATCTGACAAAGCAATAATTCATTACTCCGAACACCAAGGAAGGAAAAGATGCAATAGCAAGTAGCAATGCTAAGGTAGACATATAAGTCAAAAGGGCCATATGAGTTGCTTATGGTTACTCCCATGATTATCAAGGTAGCTGAGGCTCAGCTACCACCACTCTAGAGTAAAAGAGAATTCCAGGGATTTCGACTCCAGGAGACCAGGAGACAACGCACTCAAAGCCCTGCTCTCACCACACCGGAAGCTGGTGAGTCTACACACAGCTGAAGAATGAAAACTACAATTAAGATATGAACTCTTATATTGTGTTAAATTGGTATGAGTTATTATGCTTCTAAATTAAGAGTTTATGAGCCTACAGATGATGAAAATGTGAAAACTTTATGTGCTCTGAGAATCCTAATCCCACTTTAGCAGTCTAAGAGATGTCTTTACAAATTGCTATGACCCCTTAGCTAAAGTTTAAGTAAAATGAAGATTCAAGGATTTGAATCTACCTAAGAGCAGTGGGGAATGTGGGACCTAAATTACAAACCCTTGCTAAATGGCAAAGGGCCTAGGAGACAGTGTCCTGAACCCCTCCCATTGTAGCCACAGCCCCGACCTTTGTTCCAGCCCTGGCCTAAGAATGTTGATCACTCTTGTATTGTTTGGAGTTCGGATCTGAATCTACTTGTAAATTAGAGACTCCAGACATAGAGCCCAAGCTAATTGACAAACTGTTTGCTCATCCAGAGTGTCTTGGTGACCTTTGAGACATCCTATGGGTGGTACCTGTCACTCATCAATATGTGACTGTTGAGCATGTGACTGCTGACCACCAGCTCAAGTCAGCAGACCTTTGTCCCCTGTCTGTGAGCCCAAAAATGTTAACCCCCTCTTTTACTCCCTATAAGAGGACCTCAGCCACTGAGCTAGGAGCCTCTCTGAGCCACCTGGCTCTGGGAGTGCTGTCTGGCCAGACTAATAAAGGTCTCTTTACCATCTAGCCTGGTGTGTTCCTTCCTGGGTTTCTCATTCTCTGTCGAGCTCCCGGAGCCTCGCTGGGTGTTGGGCCCAGCATTGTGGAGGCCTTTTTGGCTGTTCACGCTCCGTGGAGTGGAAGTGAGACTTTAGGTCTTACACCAGCGAAGCTCCGGGAGCTCATCGGAGAAACAAGAAACCCAGGAGGGAACACACCAGGCTAGATGGTAAAATAGACCTTTATTAGTCTGGCCAGATGGCACTCCCAGAGAGGCAACTGCTCAGGGGCTGAGGTACTTTTTATAAGGTTTTTCTAAACAAAGAGTTAGGGAATTCACAGAACAAGACTGCAAACACATTGCTTATCTTATGCAGGAAATGTTCTATGGTCACCTTTTGTCATACCATTTGCTTATGGGTGGGCTGTTAGCCAAGGTAGCAATTAGCATATGAAGAAGCACAGTCTGGCCTACTAGCATGGAGTCACTTTAGCTTATTCAAGTCTTTCCTATTCTTTTTGGGGTGGGGGAAGTACTGGGGATCAAATTCAGGACCTTGCTCTTGCGAGGCAGGTGGAGCCACTGAGCTAAATCCACAGCCCAGTATTTCCTATTCTTAACCTTTGTTGTTCCCTGGAATTCATTCATCAAGTTTGGGGGTGTGATGTATCTGACATCTAGCAGGTTGAGTTACATTTATTTCCCTTATATCACCAGCATGGTGATGTAAGCCTGTAACAATAGCACTCTGAGAGGCTGAAGCAGAAGGATCAAGAGCTCTAGCCCAGCCTGAACAATTTAGTGACTTAGTGAGACCCTGTCTCATAAAATGGGGAGAGAGGTTGGGGAAGCAAAGGTTCAAACCACATCAAACTCCAAAGAACCCTAAATAAAGTTGAAACCATTTTTAAGCAACAAACAGAGATGTCCAGCTCAAATTCACTATGCAGCCCAGCATCGCAATCCTGGAGATGTCCTCAGGGTGAGTGTCAGCAAGCTAGGACAAAGACCTGGGAGGAGGAAGTAGAAAAACAAAGCAGCTAGATAAGGATATTAGCAAAGAAACTGGTGTGGGCCACAGGGGGAATTTCCTGGAAGGAAAATTCTCTGCATTATACAAGGCAGTGCATTACACGACCCAAGTCAGTGATTGGGGTGCCAGCTTGGACCCCACATGGATGTGGGCATGAGAGCTGAGAAATGTGGTGCCTTTCTCAGAAGATGAAGAGGTGTCAGGGCTGGTGGGCTGAAGGGAGAATCTCATCAGGCAAGGTTCCCAAAGTAAAGAATGCACATGCAGTGGGCATCACCAGAAAGCAGGAACCAATACTTTTATTTCCAGCATCAGGGCAGCATCAGAGCATGAGAGTTGGAGCTGCAGCCACAAAGCTCAAGAGCTACATGTCTTCATCAGCTTTTCTGAGACACATTTTTATGAAATAGCTGGTGACCTTGCATAACCATGTAGCACGTGCATGGTCATCCATGCTGTTTTATTATTATTATAACAAACTCTGTTGTGCACTTGCATTACATGACAGAGTTGTGTCCTCAAGTGCCTTTTGGTGTCATCAGTGAAAGAGGGTTCACGTGCCCTTTCGGGTGCCCCTTCCCAATTAGGCCACTCACACACTGAGAGGTCTGGCAGGAGATTTTTATTATAGAGAGGTGAGCAGGAGGTGGAGGGCAGAGAGCGAGAGAGAGAGAGAGAGAGGGAGGGAGAGGGGGATGGAAGAAGAAGCAGAAGGAGAGAGGAGAACAAAGAAAGGAAGGTCCTTTTATCAGTTTTGGGGTGGGCTATTGTTTATTTATGAGGAGTGAGCTACTTTTAACCTATCACAGGCCAGATTGCTTTTATGGGCCCAGTCCTGCAGACACAGGTTTCAACTTTCCTGGACCACTGTGGCCTTGGTGGGGAGGGAAACCAGAGATAAGGGCATGAGGTCATTTTAGGAGTCAAGATGTACCAGGAGAATGTAGCCTGTGAGGCAGCGTCACAGCATGCTTTAACATGATCAATTCCCTAACATTCCCCACTCTTTGATTTTGGATGACAATCAACAGCCAACATGTCCATGGTAGGCGGAAAAAGGGGCGGAGAGTCTGTCTTCTGTAACTACTTCCTGCTGAATTGGGGTGACGAATCAACCTAGGGGGCGAGGGTTAGCCTGATGTACAGTTGGCTGTGCTGTCATTGGGCGTGGGTGAGCTGACAGTCATTGGAGTTATCTGTAAGAAAAACTTAAACATACAGGTTGGTCAGTGAGGAGGGGAACTGAGGCTGGATTTTAGTCAAGGGGAGACTCTAAGAACTGAGGTGAGTCATTTTAGAAATAATGAAGAGTAAAAGGAAAGTGAAAGTTTCAATTTTATCTGGTGTGAACTGACAAAGGGATCCCTGGAGCCAGGCCTCAGAGAACCAACTGGTTATCTGCAGAACCGGACAAGGGTGTGGAGCCATCCAACGTAGATCAGGGAGCAGTTTTTTAGGAACTCTCTGAACCTGGTGAAGATCCAAATGGATGATTGGTTCTGGAGAGTGATTTCTGTAAGACTTAAATCTCACTTTTACTCATGGAGCTTGAACAGCCAAGAGGCTTTCACAATGCTGGGCTCAGAAGCTCAGCGAGGCTCCAGGAGCTTGTCGGACAGCAAGAGTCACCCAGGAAGGAAAACAACAGGCAAGTTGGCAAATAGACCTTTATTAGTCTGGCCAGATGGCACTCCCCAAGCCAAGTAGCTCAGAGAGGCGGCTAGCTCAGAAACAGAGGCCATTTTATATAGGGCTAAGGGGGGATTTACACTTAAAACTTACAGGAAGAGGACAAAGGCAAAGAATCAGTTGATCTGAGCTAGTGGTCATCAAGCATATACTTGACCGTTATGTACTAATGATCAGCAGAGCAATTATCCATTATTCCATTTACAACTTAGATTATAATGTTCAGAACATTCAACTACAGGCAAGTAAGGAGTGGCGTGATTTGTGTTGGGTCTCTGTGTTCACTACAGTTTCCATTTAGTTTCCCAGCTACTTCAAAGCAGTTACCTAACAATTCACAATTAATCATTAGTTATCCTATAAGGATGTGGGGGAGTGACAGTCTCTAGGTCATCTGCTGGTCAACATGGAGTTGCTCTGGTTCAGTCAGGCTCTTACAATTTCCATATGAAGGAAGTTTCAGCAATGTTTGGGTCCCATGTCCTTAGCATTGACTGGTGAGCCGTCTGTGTGGAGACCTGGGTGGAGAGCTGGTTAGTGTCCCTGTCCTCAGCAGGGATGTGTTGGTACTGTTGACGAAGTACCATGAGTCTGACTGCATTCATTCTATGTTGAATGAAAGCAGTTAGTCTGTTAATTATGCAGGGTCCTACCATCAGCAGAAACTATAATATGCCTAAATGTATTTGGCCAATTGAATTATAAGGCAGGTGGCAGCTCCACTGAGCTGAATAAATCTCCAGCTCTAGAACCTCTTTTAGTTAATACTAGTCAAAACTTTTCAGATCAATTAACAGATCTCATAGAATTAGAATCAAAAGGAATGAAAGCTGTTATTATAAAAGTAAACCTTCTGTAACAAACTTGAAACCAACAAGCAAACATACATATTTTCCTGTTAAATCATTTCCACATACCTTTTCTACATATTTAAGCCTTCTGGTCTTGTATATCTTTCTTTATATCTTTCTAACAAGACATACATACAAAATCCTTTCATATCAAAAATATATCTCTTTTACCCATAGCTTTCTTAATATTTTTTCTCTGCCATCTCACTATAAACCTTCTATAATAAACTTCAGTTTAAAGTATCCTTTTTCTGTTTTCAGATTGTTACATCTTAAACAGTATTAACCTTGAGTTTTTATCAACAAAGTACAGAAAAGAGCAAGTTAACCTTATAATCACATTTCAAGAATTTGTAATGTACAAGAAATGTTTAAAGCACACCAATTAAACTTCATTCAAATTGAAACAAAGACATATTTATCAAATAGTTAAAATTTCTAATTTGATTTTTTTTGTAAAAATCTTTTGATGTCTGGTAAAACACAATTGCAGTTTCTCTGGCTTTGTTTTGGATTCCAGACCCTTATAGGCAGCATCAGGCTGATAACACAGTGTTGGCCTTGGGGATCTTAAAGCCTGGAGTGTTTTTTTATTTTTTCTTACCTGATTTTAATCTATTAGAAATTTTTTCATTTTAATTCTTTTTAATCTGAGTGTAAATCCTATTTTATTCTCTCTGAGTTCAACCATGTTTTCCCATTTGTATCCTCTAGTACAGTAAAGCTAAACAATTCTGTTTTTGTCCCCACCTATTTTATATTTTCTTAACAACCCAAGTGGGGCAGGGGACAGCTAGACTTCTTCCAAAGAGGAAACACCAGAATTTGTCTGTATCAATGTCACATTTTCTGAGAGGCAAGTTTTTCACAGGAAAAACAGCAGATTTGTCAAGTAATTGTTTTAAGACCAAAACTAAATAGTTCTCACTAGTAGTTGATTATCCTGGAGAAGCTTGAGCAGCTCCTAGAGCACAAGGGGCTCCACGTTATCAAAGTCTCAGGTAAGTAAAACAAAGGCTGATAATTTTTCCTTTGTCTAGAGTTGTCCTGTGGGCAAAGTCTGGCTTAAACTGAGACCATGATGATTCACAAAGATTTTGGGTTTTTTGTTTTTGTTTCTGTTTTTGTTTTTTTTTTAAAACATATTTGGTTGCAGTTTTATCTTATAGTTCTCCATAAAATTGTTATCAAAATTTTGAATTATGTACTTAAGAACAGTTGGTATTAGCATTCCCCATGACCATTAGATATTCTCTTGTCCAGTGAAGCAAGACAAACAAAGGGTGGGGTGTCATTCCAGAAAATGGCCTTGTTTATTTACCGGGAGGGCTCTTTAAGTGTAAGAGATCAGTCCAGGTAAATGTGAAAATGTCTTGAGAATCTTTGTGTAAAGGGATAGAAAAGAATGTATCTTTGAGGTCTAAAACAGAAAAATAAGTGGTATTAGGTCAGATGGAGGATAGGAGGGTATAAGGGTTTGGCAAGATTGGGCGTATGGGAATAACAGCTGAATTAATAATTCTGAGATCTTGAACTAATCGATATATTCCATTGGGTTTTTTTACTGCTAAAATGGAGTGTTAAAGGGAGAGTTGGCATGTCTCAGGAGTCCCTTTTGTAAGAGATCATTTGCTATGGGAGTTAGTCCCTCTAAGCTAGAGCGGGGGAGGGGATATTGTGCCAAGTTAGGGAATTGTGAGGGATTTTTAAGGAGAATTTTGACAGGGGGACATTTGGCTACTGAGGGAGAGTGGATATCCCACACATGAGGATTAACAAGAGAGGGGCTAATTGGCCAATTGGATTGGGAAGATGAGGATTGGAGGGCTTGAGATAGTACCAGGCAGAGGGAAGTTGTTGGAATGTTGGAAGGGCTCGGCACAGAAAAATGAATGGATGTTCCAATTTGGGATAAAATATCGCGGCCCAATAAAGGGACCGGGCAGGATGGAAGGACTAAAAATGAGTGAAGAAAAGTAAGATTGTCAATAGTGCATGATAGTAGGGGGGTCTGGTGTGGGCGTTGTAGTTGTCCTTCTACCCCAACAATAGAAGTCTGAGAAAGGGAGGTAGGCCCCCAGTATTCTCGTAGTGCAGAGAAGCTGGCACCAGTATCCAATAAGAAAGAAATGGTCCTACCTGCCACAGTCAAGACTACCCCGGACTCCTGGACGGTGATCCCCGTTGGGCCAGATGTGCCAGGGCCTCTTCATTGTCCCTCCGTTGTCGCTAGACCTATCAGGTCCGCATGTTGGGGATCTGTGAGGCTGATGGTCTGATGGTGGGTGGATGCCAAGGGACAGTCTGTGCCCCAATGTACCCTCTGGTGGCATTTGGGACAGGGCTTAGTTGGCACTCTGGGATTAGGACAGTCCTTTGTCCAGTGGCCTTCCTGATGACACTTGTAACAGGCGCCTGGTGGTTGGGAGCTCTTCTGTAGGGGTTTTTTTTCCTGTGGCGTAGGTGGACTGGTCAAATTAAGAGCTTGTGTTAATAATTGATATTTCTTTGTAATTTTGAGGTCATCTCGGCCATAGTAGGCCTTGAATGCTGTGGCCAGAACCTCTGCCTGAGGGGTCAAGGGCCCCTGATCAAGCTTTTTTAGTTTAAGTCTAATGTCGGGGTAGCTCTGAGAGAAGAAATGCATCATAATTAATCTCTGACCATCCACAGACTCAGGGTCTAGTTTGGTATGTTGACGGAGGCCATCAGTTAGCCTTTGTAAAAAGGTGGATGGATTTTCGTTCTTGTCTTGTATAATTTCATTAAGCTTTTCATAATTAATAGACTTCATGGTGGCTCTGTGGAGCCCATGAAGGAGGCAATTAATGTACCTGTTTTGAGCTTTAATTCCCATCTCTGTGTTGTAGTCCCATTCTGGGTCTTGATCAGGGACTGTAGTAGCACCTGTCGGGTGGTGATTGTTGGTTAAATGTTCTTGGTCTGCGTGTGTATGAGCCTGATCCAGCACTCTTCTATTTTTTTTGGGAGTTAAGGCATTGGTTAAAACTACAAAAAGATCATGGTAAGTTAGTTGATAAGACTGAGTCAAAAGTTGAAATTGTTTTATAAAGGTAGTTGGATCGGCTGTAAAAGAACCAAGCTTGGCCTGAATGAGAGCTAGTTCAGACATAGGAAAAGGAGTATGAACTCAGACAATTCCTTTGGCTCCGGCTACCTCACGCAAGGGCGCCATCGTGTGACCCATATGTGACCTAAAGCAAGTGAGGGGTGGAGTCGGCGCATGGGGTTGGGCAGTGGGTGGTTTGGAAGAAATGAGAGAGGCGGGAGATTCAGGGGGTGGGGAGGAGTCAGA
>NW_022900925.1:233370-268865 GCF_012274545.1 Fukomys damarensis
GGGAGGAGTCAGAGGGGGTGGGAGGAGGAGTGAGGGGATTTCTTGCTGCCCGGTAAGGAGGAGGGTCATCTGCCAGATCTGGTTGGTTTGGAGAATCAGAAGGAGGGAGGACGGGGGTCAGTTGTGAGGTGACCTTGAGACAATAGAAGTATGGGAGAGACTTTGGTGGTGGAACAAAGAGAGGGTTGGTTAACCAGATAGGAAAAATCCTGGACATATGGGATCTCTGACCATTTTCCTTGTCGCTCACATAAGTTGTAAAGGTCTCTAATCAGACCCGATTTAAAGGAGCCGTTAGGTGGCCAGACGTTTTGATTGTCTAATTGATATCGGGGCCAAATGAATGGATAAGCAAATTAGCAGCTTGGGTTTTAGATTAAAACCCTCTAAATTCCGGAGTAAGCATCCCAAAGGAGAGTCTGCGGGTATGGAGGAGCCAAAGCCCATGACCACTGGGATAAGGAGGTTATCAGAAGTCCAGACGTCTCCGAGAGTTCTGATAAGACCCCCTCTTCTCTAGACCTGGTCTAGAGGACGGAAACTTGGTTTCTTTTGAAGGCGTTCCTCACACAAGATAGGAGTTTAAGTGAAGCTAAGTCCTGGACTTAGCTCAAATGCAGCAAACCTGGTTTGCGAGAGAGTGAGGACAGAGCCTGGCACCTGGCCGTGCTCCAAATGTGATCCCAGTGGGTGGTCTGAGGTCTGTGGTCCCCGTTACCCTGAAGACTTTTCAGAAAGGGGAACTTACCCCAAAAAAGTGTGGGTCAGAAGATCAGCAGGTCGGTGGTGGCTGCAAAGATGGCGACGAGGAGAATGGTCGCGGACGTCGGGCGGAGGCTGAGTAGGAGCACCCTAGAATCTGGGTTTTGGGCCTCAGGCGTTTTAGCCTGTGGGCCTGGCAATCCCAGATCCTGCTTCTGACACCAATGAAAGGGGGTTCGCATGCCCTTTTGGGTGCCCCTTCCCAATTAGGCCACTCACGCACCGAGAGGTCCGGCAGGAGATTTTTATTATCGGGAGGTGAGCAGGAGGTGGACGGCAGAGAGTGAGAGAGAGAGGAGGAAAAAGAAGCAGAAGGAGAGAGGAGAACAAAGAAAGGAAGGTCCTTTTATCAGTTTGGGGGTGAGCTATTGCTTATTTATGAGGAGTGAGTTACTTTTAACCTATCACGGGCCAGATTGCTTTTATGGGCCCAGTCCTGCAGACACAGGTTTCAACTTTCCTGGACCACTGTGGCCTTGGTGGGGAGGGAAACCAGAGATAAGGGCATGAGGTCATTTTAGGAGCCAAGATGTACCAGGAGAATGTAGCCTGTGAGGCAGTGTCACAGCACACTTTAACATGATCAATTCCCTAACAATCAGATGCCCAGTCTTTGAAATATCTCACAGCAGCCTCCCACAGGGGGTCTTTCCAGGAAGCAGAGTCAGGACCCAGGCCAAAATAGTCCTCCAAGGGTGGGCAGACGTCTTCTTGGGCCTGCCCCTTAGCATCCTATCACTCCTGTATCCAAGGCTGTCATATGTTCCTCTGTTACAAGTTTTAGTGGAACTTTCTGTTCCTTGCTCTGCCAAGAAGGGCCAGGAAGGACAGTGACTAGGATTCACTTAGCAATCACAGGATAATTCTAGCTGAAACATGGTGCACTGCCAAGAGACACTAGAGCTCAGGCCAAAGTATGATAGGGTTGGGATTATTCTCCTAGAGAAGGAATGAGCAGGAGAAGGCAGTACACCGATATTTGGTTCCAGAAGAGCAGACTGTCATAGAGCCCAAAGTGTTGAACCCAAAATCCATTTTAGGTGCTTCCTGGGTGCATAGACTACAGTATTTCCTACATTCTGCAGGTAACTCTAAGCAGACATACACTGTAGCCTTGGAGAGAGTTGCCCTGCTCTCTTCTTCCCCATCCAATGGATGCCCACTTGTCAGGCTAGAATTTTTAAGACATTTTGTCCCCTCATAACATGAGCCTCCAACTTTTCACTCTGCAGTATCTGTTTCTATCTTTCCTGCTGCCTGACCACTAAGGCAATGTTATATTCTAGGTTTAAATTGTGGAAGCTTTCTGCCTCAAGCACTAGTTAGTACACTCTCAATGGTTACAAAAAAATAGATCCCAACATATAGAATGGTTAGAATACAATATCCATGTATTTCTCATGTAACAAGCCAAAAAAAGAGTCTGTTATTATTCTTTCTACAGTGATTCAAGCACTTCATTTCTTATAACATGTTGAATGCCCCTCTCCAAGGCCTTATTACCACTGCACTCAACAGAGGAGTGAGAGAGCCCACCTCATGTCTGCCATACCTGATCTGAATGAGATCTTCTGAGTAAGCATCCAGGCCCCAATAAACAGCAGGGAACAACTGAAAGGACATGTTTCTCAACACAAACCCTCAATTCAAGGAGAGCTTGGAGTGAAGTATTTCAAGCCCTAAAGGAAAACAACTTCCAACTCAGATTGATCTACCCTGCAAAGCTATCTTTTAAAATTGATAGACAAATAAGATATTTCCATGATAAAGAACACCTGAAGAAATTCATGATCTCCAAACCACCACTCCAAAATGTTCTTCTGAAGGATATTCCAGAAAGAAACAACAAGGATTACAACTTCACAAATCCCAACAGAATGAATCTACCAGGCAAAGCAAAGAATTAAACAGAAGAGGAAAAAAAGGAGCCAAAAATAGCAAATTAACATGACAAGGATGAGTCAGTACATATCAGTTATAACCATCAATGTCAATTCACCAATCAAAAGAAACAGACTAGCTGAAATATATCAAGAAGCAAGATCTGACAATATGTTGGATATAAGAAACATATTTAATTAAAAAAGAAATTCATACACTGAAAATCTAAGGATGGAAAACAATGCTCCATGAGACAGGAACTCGAAAAAAAGTAGGGGTAGCTGTCTATTTGTAGACAAAGTGGACTTCAAACTAAGAGTGATTAATAGAGACAAAGAGAGACACTACATCCTTGTAAAGGGAATCATCCAAGAACAGATAACTGTTAAGTAAAAGAACCAAAAAACCAGGATCAGACCAGGACTACAAGAAGTCTTTATTATGGGAGGATCTACCAGGCTGTCTCTTAACAAAGGGAAAAAAGCATGGTAGAACAGGGAACTTCTTTGATAGGACTGGCATGGGACTTATAGGAGCTGCGGTGGGATTAAGTGATGTAGTATTAAGAGATTAGGGCCAGGGATTTAGCTCCATGGTTCTGTTGCCTGCCTTGCAAGCGCAAGGCCAGAGTTCAATCCCTGGTGCCAAAAAAACAAACAAACAAAAAAAACCAGACAAAGTATTAAGAGATTGGAGGAGCCTGTAACATCACTAGGAGGGGGCTTGTGAAATTACTAACAGTAGCAAGTATCAGGTAACTCTTTTGGTAGGAGAAGAGGCATGATTGGGGGAAGAAGAAACCTGTCCTTTGTTGAGAGAAGTCATATTTTACATGGAGGCTGCTATTCTATGCGGCAGCCATCTTAAGTCAAGGAAAATCTAACAGTAACAACCACAAATATATATGCACCACATAACAGTGCGCTCAGCTATTATAAGACAAATTTTTTTATTTTTATTGAGTTTATTGTATAAGACAAATATTAATGGAAACAAAAAAATCAAATAAGCATTGATACAGCTGTATGTATGGGGGACTTCAATACCCTACTGTTACAAATAGACAGATCAATGAGACAAAAAAAATCAATGAAATACTAAAATTGAACCAAACTTTTGAACAAATGGATTTAGGAGATAGCTACAGTTTTCCACCCCACAACATCAGAATACATATTTTTCTCAATGGCACATGGGACATTCTCCAAAATAGACCACATACTAGCTCACAGAAGATGCTTAAGTAAATGCAAAGAAATTGAAATTCTCCTATACATATTATCTGACCATAGTGCAACGAAATTGGAAATCAATGGCACAAAAACACCTCACATTAATTTTATAAACACATGAAAATTAAATAGCCCTCTCCTGAATAACCAATGGATCACAGAGGAAATTAAAGAAGAAATCAGAGTTTCTACAATTAAATGATAATTCTATTACAACATACCAGAACTTACAGGATGCAATAAAAGCAGTCCTATGAGGGAAATTTATAGTAGTGAGTACCCATACCAGTAAAGCAGAGGGGGCTCAAAAAATAACTTAATGAACCTCAAGAAGAGCAAGTAAGTTCAAAGCTGTGCAAGGGAGGAAATTATAAAAACCAGAGCAGAAATTAATGCAATGGAGACTAAAAAAATGCAAAGAATTAATTAAAAATTGTTTCTTTGAAAGATTAAATAAAATTGACAACTCTTAGCAAAACTTATTAAAAAAAAAAGAAAAGAAAGAAAGAAAGAGGGCTGGAGATTTAGCTCAGTCGTTCTACCACCTGTCTTGCAAGCACAAGTTCAATCCCTGGTACAGCAAAGGAAAGCAAAGAAAAGACAAGACTCAGATCCATGCAACTAGGAATGAAAAGGGTGAAATCACAACAGATCTCACAGACAACCTGTATTCTAATAAGATGAAAACACAGAAGAAATGGACAGATTTTCTGTTTGTATGAATTACCAAAGCTGAATCAAGAAGATATAAAAATTCTAAACAAACCAATATCAGCCAATGAACTTGAAGATGTAACTAAAACTCTACCAAAAAAGAGAAGCCCAGGCCCTGATGGATTCACTGATGAATTTGACAAGAACTTTAGAGAAGACCTAATGCTGCTACTTTTTAAACTCTTTAATGAATTTGAAAGGGAAGCAGTACTCCCAAATTCATACCTGGAAGCAAGCATTACCCTGATACCAAAACCAGAGAAGGATCCAGCCAAAAAAGAGAATTACAGGCCAATCTCCCTAGCGAACACAGATGCAAAAATCCTCAATAAGGTAGTGACAAAAATAGAATGCAGTAATCATCAAGAAGGTTATACATCCATACCAAGTAGGATTAATCTCAGAGATGCAAGGATGGTTCAACATATGCAAATCAATAAATGTAATATGCTGTATTAACAGTGATAGACAAAAATCATATGACCCTCCAAATAGATGCAAAAAAAGTGTTTGACAAAGCCCAATATCCATTCATGGTAAAAACTCTACAGAAAATTGGAATAGATGGTCTATATCTCAATCTGATAAAAGCCATGTATGCCAAACCAACAGCCAACATTACACCAAATGGACAAAAACTGAAAGCTTTTACTCTAAAATAAGGAACAAGACAAAGATGTCCACTGTCACCGCTCTTATTAAATATAGTTCAGGAAACATTAGCAGAGCAATTAGACAAGTGAAGGAATAAAATGAATACATTTAGGAAAGGATGAAATTAAATTATCATTATTTTCAAATGACATGTTATTCTACACAGAAGACGCCAAAAGCTCCACCAAAAGATTTCCAGATTTAATAACCAAATTCAGTAGCATAGGTGGATATAAAGTCAATGCTCAAATATCAATAGCCTTAAAAGAAAGCCGGGCATGGTGGCTCATGCCTGTAATCCCAGCACTTGGGAGGCTGAGGCAGGAGGATCGCTGTGAGTTTGAGACCATTCTAAGCTACATAGTGAGTTCCAAGTCAGTCTCAACTACATAGTGAGACCCTGTCTCAAAAAACCAAAAAAAAAAAAAAAAAGAAAAGAAAGAAAGAAAGAAAGTCTTTGTAAATAGGGAAGGG
Organism: Fukomys damarensis; assembly: GCF_012274545.1. Lineage (NCBI taxonomy): Eukaryota > Metazoa > Chordata > Mammalia > Rodentia > Bathyergidae > Fukomys > Fukomys damarensis. The sequence continues at coordinate 239,088 of NW_022900925.1, forward strand.
TGGTGGGGGTGAAGAGAGGGCAGAAGTATGGGGAAAAATAAGAATCAAGACACATCATGTAAAGGTACAAAATCCCAATGATGAATGTAACTGTACTGTATAACTAAAAAGTACCAATAAACTTAATGAAAAAAATCAATAGCCTTCCTGTACACAAATAACAAGCTCACTGAGAGAGAAATTAGGGAAACAATATCTTTCACAATAGCATCCCCAAAATTGAAATATCTAATAATCAATCTAACAAAGGAAGTAAAACAGACAAACCCTACATTTAAATCTGCATTACTCTGAAAAAAGAAATCAAAGAGGTTATCTGAAAATGGAAAGATATCTCTTATTCTTAGGTAGGAAGAACTAATATAGTGAAAATTGTTATACAGATGTAATGCAATCCCAATCAAAATTCCAACAGTGTATCTCACAGAATTAAAAAAAACAATTCTACAATTCATTTGGAACCAGAAGAGACCTAAAATACCAAAGGCAATTCAGGCAACAAAGGCAAAGCAAGGGGCATCACAGTTGCTGACCTGAAATTATATGACAAAGCTACCATGATAAAAACAACAAAGTACTTCAAAAAAAAATAGACTTGAGGATCAACGAACAGATTAGAAGATGCAGAAACAATTCCAGACATACTCAGCTCCCGTATCTTTGATAAAGGAGCCTAACACCTTCAATGGAAGAAAAATAGCCCCTTTAATAAGTAGTCATGGAAGAATTGGCTTTCCATGTTTCAAAGATTGAAATTAGACCCATATTTTTCACAATGCATTAAACTAAAATAGAAATGTCTCAAAGATCTAAATCCTAAAACAGAAACACTTTATCTGCTGAAAGATATAGCAGGTAGAACTCTCAAAGACATTGTTATAGGCAAAGACCTTATGACCAAAATCCAAAACACACAGGAACTATCACAAGGAATCAACAACTAAGATCTCATATACTTTTTAAAATTTTAATTTAATTTTATCCCATTTCCCACTCCCCTCCCTATGTACAAAAACTTTGTTTTCATTTTTTCCTTGTCTTCACTTTTTTCTTGTCTCTTCCTTCCTTCCTCCTCCCTTGTTCCCTTTCCCATTTGAACATTTCTGTCCAATTTCTATTTATTCCAATAACTATTATACATTTTAGTCCTTATTTCTACTTCCAGTTCTCACACTAGAGAAACAATGCAATACTTAAAAGTATGTGTCTGATTTACTTTGCTTGAGAGTATGGTCTCAAGGTCATCTATTTAGTTATAAGTGTCTGAAGCTCATTCTTCTTTGTGACAGAGTAGTACCTCATTGCACTAAAAAAAACCCACATCTTCCTTATCCATTCATTGTTGATGGGCATTTGGGTTGTTTTCAAGATTTAGCTCTTACAAACTGTGCTGCTATAAACATGGGTATGCATATATTGCTGTAGTATAATGTTATTAATTCTTTTGGGAAGATACCAATGAGATCTCATATTATTAAAAAGCTTTTGCACAGCAAGAGAAACCATTAATAGAGTAAGAGACAACCCACAATGTGGAAAAAAATTTTTTCCAGCTGTTCATCAAAGAGCTACTACCTAGAATATGTAAATAATTTTTAAAAATGAGACATCCCCAAATTTAAAGACCCAATCAAAAAATGAGCATCTGAAATGAATAGATACTTCTCAGGTGAAGCAATAGAAACAGCAAATGAATATATGAAACAATGTTTAACACCATTGGCCATTCGAGAGATGCAAATTAAAACAATCCTGAAATTCCATCTCGCTCCAGGAAGCATGCTTATTATCAAGAAATCAATCAATAATAAATGCTGGAAGGGCTGTTGGGAAAAGGAACCTTTCTCCACTGTTTGTGGGAGTGTAGACTGCTGCAACCACTGTGGAAATCAGTGTGATAATTCCTCAAAAAACTAAAACTAAAGGTTCCTTTTGACTCAGCTACTTCTCTTGGTATCTTCCCAATACCAAGTTGGCCTCTCTCCAAGATAGTTACCAGCCAATCACCTGGATAACTCACCAGCTGCTGCAGTCCAGTGTGTCGACTGCTCTGTTTTACTGGTGTGTTTCTTCACAGAGGTCTCTGAGGTTACCAATAGTCATTGTGTATCTGCAGGTTTGACCCACTATTCCTACACTAAGTGTCTGGGCTCTGGGAGAAAGCATGCTTGCTACCTCCCTCCTGCTACAATCTCTCTTCACTCTCCCCATGGACTTTAATTCTTACCTCAGATCCTTCCTGTGTCCCAGGGACCCACTTCCCTCAATCTCCTCCTTCTTGTACCTCTGTGTTCTGGTATCAGGACACCAAATTTTGGAGAAGCTCTTTCTCTGCTGCTCTCCACTCTGCCATCTTCCTGGATTACCTCATGACCTTTTCTCTATGCCTTTTCTCAGGGTATTTAGTCCCCAAGCCCTCTATTTCCCACACTATTTGGTCTAATCATCCATCCACCCATTACCTGCCCACACATCTGCGCAGGTGTCCATCTATCTATCCATCTACACATTCACCTATATATCTATCTGTGATAGTTAACTGTATCAACTTGAGTAAGAAACACCTAGCTAAATTGGATCAGCACAGCTCTGGATGTGGCTGAGGATTTTTACTGAAGATTTTCTGGGATTTACTGGGTGTGACAGCAACGAATGGGTTTGCCATCTGAATGGTATAAAAAATAAATGAAGAAAGAAGCTTGCTTCTGTTTCCTTGGTGGAGCTCCAGTGTTGACCTTCCCCTTGGATATCATTTCTTGGCTTCTAGTGCAGACCCTTCAGTCTTCTAGCACAGAGCCTTTGGCCTTCTGACACAGACTTGCATGGGACACTACAGTGAGCTCCAGGTCTTCAACTGGATCTTTTGGATCTCCAGAGCAGAGACAGACCTTTTGCACCCTTCCACACCTGACTCTGTAGGTGGCCATTACAAGCCAATCTTATAAATTCTTATATATTTGCATTATCTTGCATTAAATGTTTCTCTAGTAAGCACTGCCTGATGCACCATCCATTCATCCATCCATCTATCTATATATCCATCCCATATATCCCTCCATCTATCTGTCTATCCATCCATTACTCTATCCAACAAATATTTTGAGTGATTTCAAAAATAACTCAAATATTTTGAGCACCATGTGCATGCTATGCACTGGGTTTACATATTAGGATATTCCAGTGAACAGGACAGAAAACAAACTCCTGCCATTGTGGAGTTTGTATCCAGCAGGAGCCTAATAGGGGAAAAGACCATGAAACCAATCGTATAGGTTCTGTAGACTGTGGCCCTCATGAAGTGCACACATCTTTCAGACCCCAGCTCACGTCTCTTCTTCAAGAAAGCCTTCCAGGTCTCCCATGTCAAGTAATGCATATCTCTTGTGCAGGCATCAGTAGTTTCACTAGTTTCTTATTGCATGTCAGCTTTGTCAGCATCGGCCACTGGACTGTGAGCCAGTGAAGATGGATTCCCTCACCTTCTTGGTGATCCTGCATCCTCACTGGGCATGTACTTGTGCTCCGGGTGGATGCATTGCAGCTTAAATGTGGACCCACCTATAGGAGGAAGGATCTCTCCTCACAGGCTTGCCAGGATATTCAGACATGATTTGCTTGCTGATTTAATCCATGGTATTCCCTTGTACTTTTGTCTTAGCCAGCAGACAAACACCAGTATAGCCCTGCTTCCTCACTCTGTATTAGTCAGCTTTCCCTCACTATAAAAAAACACATGAACAAACAAACAAAAAAACATGAGATAATCAACTTATAAAGAGGAAATGTTTGTTTTGGCTCATGGTTTTAGGGATTTCAGTCTATGGTTGCTTGGCCCTGTTGCTCAGAGTCTGTGATGAAGCAGAACAATGTAGCAGGGAAGGTGTAATGAAGCAAAGCTGCTCACCTCATGGCAGCTGCAAAATAAACAGGAACAGAAAGATGTCAGGATGCCAGTATCCCCTACAAGGGCACACTCCCAATGATCTAAATTCCTCCCACTGTGTTCCACTTTTTACAGGTCCCATGACCTTCATGAGTACACAAGCTAGTGAGTGTAAGACTTGAATAAGCTAAAGTGACTCCATGCTAATAGGCCAGACTGTGCTTCTTCATATGTTAATTGCTACCTTGGTTAACAGCCCACCCAGGGGCAAATAGTATGACAAGAGGTGACCAGAGAACATTGCCTGCATAAGATAAGAAATGTGTTTGCAGTCTTATTCTGTGAATTCCCTGACTCTTTGTTTACAAAAACCTTATAAAAAGTACCTCAGCCCCTGAGCAGTTGCCTCTCTGAGCTACCTTGCTCTGGGAGTGCCGTCTGGGGTCCATTTACCATCTAGCCTGGTGTGTTCCTTCCTGGGTTTCTTGTTTCTCCATTGAGCTCCTGGAGCCTCGCTGGGTGTTAGGGCCCAGCACTGTGGAGGCCTTTTTGGCTGTTCACACTCCATGGAGTGGAAGTGAGACTTTAAGTCTTACAGTGAGCAACCCTTTAACACATGGGTCTTTGTGGGGCTGCATCAGTCAGTGCTGATGTAAAAGATTATATGTACATGTACATGTACATGTATATGTATATATAGTTTTACAAAGTAGGCTTATACCTGCAGATTCAGGTGTGGAAGAATGCAAAAATGCTGACTGTACACAGAAGACCCAAAGGATCTAGTCAACAAAGTCCTGGAGCTCATGGTAGAGTCCTGTGCAAGTCTGTTTTAGGAAATTCAAGGCTCTGTGTTAGAAGGCTAGAGATGGATATCCAAAGGTGATGGTGAAGACTGGAGGAGTTTCTTTGAAGAAACAGAAGTGAGACTTCCTTCTTTCCCTTTTTATTCCATCCAGGCATGTTTTTTTTTTAATCTTTCTGTCTCTTTCTTTCTTTATTTTTTCTTTCTTTCTTTCTTTCTTTCTTTCTTTCTTTCTTTCTTTCTTTCTTTCCTGGTACTGGGTATCAAACTTAGGACTGTGCGCTTACAAGGTAGGTGTGGCACCACTGAACTGAATCTCTGGCCCCTAGTATGTTTCTTTTTCTCACCTTCAATAAATGTAAGACCTCACTACCTTTTGAACTTGTTTTGTCCAATTCTTTTCAGGAAAAAAAGAACCTAGAAAATAATCTCTAAGAGGAGTTTCCAACACCCTTGCAAACCAGTAGCATATTTTGAGAAAGCCAAACAGGGACAGGTTAAGGCCATTTGAGCACAGATGTTTTATTCTTTTCTCTCTCTAAAATCTATAGCCAAGAAGGTATTTGTTTTCTGTCCTTCTCTCTCTCTCCCCTAGGAAAGCTCCAACCCCCTTTTTCCTTTTCTCCCAGTACATCTTTCATTCACTGGAGGGCTCAAATCCTTTTTGATTATTGGGGAGAGGCATGGAAATAGAAGGTAACAAAAAATAAATTGAAGCTGAAGAACTCAGGAAGTTTTCTAATGGTTCTGGGAACAGATTCCTACTGTGTACCACTTTGTGGGATGGCAAGGGGAAGCATATGGTCTGTTTTTCCCAGCTGGTAAGAGAAGCCCACAGGCCTGGCTCAATCTTATCTTCCCTTTTCTTTGTTTTCTTTCCCAGTTTTAGTCACTTGGTGAAAGCATGAATTGGTTGGGAGGGAGAAGGGTCAGGGCATCAGCACCTGGCTGAGTTGTTGGGGGCTCCACTGAGCCCAAGAAGGCTTTTGCATATCATGTTGGTTATGATTATCTATCCTTATATTTCTGTTCTCCATGATGCTTTGTTCAGTTTTCTCACTTTTGGCAAAAATAGCTCTTGGTAACTTGGTCTTCTGCTTGAACTATAATCAACCAGGGCCAGCGATTTAGCTCAGTGTTTCTGCAGCCTGCCTCACAATTGCAAGCACAAGGTCCTGAGTTTGATCCCCAGTACAAATAAAACAGCAAAATGAAACAAAAAAAACTATAATCAACCAATAAGATTATAAGTATATTAGCTAATACTGATCCAATAGTGAAGCAATGCACATAACAACGGCATAGTCTTATCTTTAGTTTTAGCATCACTAGTCTTAGTCTTAGTGAGTGGGAGAGAATAGCCCATCCCTAGTGACATAGTGGTCTATTTCTATGGGAAATCCCTAAAGGAGAGTACTGATCACAGTGTAATCTCAAGCTTTCATTTTTCCTTTAGGGAAGTACGTAAATCTGACCTTTGTGACTTTAATGTCAAGGTCTTGCCTTCTTCAGTGTGCCTCCAGCCACAATTTTGATGTGTTATCATCTTCTCCACTGACTCTCTTTAGGGCCTAGCCCTGTCTGACTGCATGTTAATTTCTATTTAACTTAGTTGCCTATAATATAGCCTCAGTTTACCCATTTGTGCTCAAAGTTTTATCTGCACTTTTCTATAGATGGCCTTTTATCTCTAGATATCCTTAGTGAGTTGCTTTCCCAAGGCCTTATTTCATCCCAGTTCACCTTTCAGCCATGTTTGGCAGCTATTTTAGTTTCACCCTTTTACTCAGATAGTTCTACCACATTTGGTGGACATTTTGGTTCACCAAATGAATCAGTTCCACAGATCGGTCATGTCTGTCATTTTGGTTGGTTGTGAGATAGGAAATTAGGGCATGGCAAGGCTGGCTGGGAGGTAACTTGTTAATTACAAGATCCCAGACAAATGTACAGTAGTTTCTAAAGCCCTGTACATGGACTTAATGAGAGAATTTGAGTAGGTTTTCAATAGGATGGCCTAGATCTGACATTAACTGCAGACATGGAATCCCATGCTATTGGGAAGAAAATATAACTCCCAATTTGCTAGATGTTAGACATGCTGAGTTCATGTCCCCCAATGTCAAAGAATGATTTTTATGGAATGATGTAGGTTAGGAGGAGGAAATTTTTTTGGCAATAAGAATGGAAAATGGGAATGGGTAACAGGAATAGCTCTGGAGAGACTGGAGAGGTCCTGAATGGGTTACCAATAAGTCCATTTCTCTGAAACAGTTTTATAGAGTAAAATAAGGAGATGGGTACAATGTGGGTCAAAACTATAATCAACCAATAAGATTACAAGTATGGCCACTTGGCTAATATTGATCCAATAGTAGCAAGGGGATATGGATGACATTATCAACCTTAATCAAAAATCCATAATCTTAGTCTTGCCTTTAGTTTTAGTGGTCTTAGTGTGTGGAAGAGGATGGCCCAACCCTAATGAAATAGTGGTTTATTTATGTGGGAAATCTCAAAAGAGTGGTACAAATAATCCCAGCTTTTGTTTATCCCTTAGGAAAGTATGCAAATCTGGCCATCGTGACTTTAATCTTCATCAGAAGTACTTCCATCCAAGTATGTTCTCATCTTCTGCCTTGACTGCCTTGAGGGCCTATCCCTGTCTGACTGCATATAGTATTTCTACCTTATTTAGCTGTCTATAATACCAGCACTACCTCTCATGGTTCATATGTAGGAGTTCTTGTGGATTTCCTTGAGATTGGACAGCATAAAAGGAGAGGCAAGCCATGAAGAGTGTGCTATCATAACTTTCCACATTAGCCCATGTTGCTTTTCCCAGACACAGCATGTACTTTTATTTTTGCTTTTACTCTCTTTTTCTCTTTACTTGGCCCAAGCTTTCTCTGCAGATCCAGTTTCTTCCCTACTCTTCATTTTTATTATCTTGAATAAACTTTGTCACTGTGCTTTTTGCTTGTTTTGATAGAGAGGAAATTGTAGCTTCCAAACCTGCTAGATAGTAAAACTTGAGTTCATGTTCTCTAAAACTGAAGAATGAAATTCTCGGAACAACAAAGTTTAAAAGTGGGGAAAATTTATTGAGAGAAAGACAGCTTCTAAGAGAGACAGAAGAGGGACTGGAAAGTGGTCACCTGGGGATCCTGTTTCCCGGGTGTGTTTAATGGAGCAAAGCCACAAGGTGAGGCAGTTTCAAGGTGGGACAAAATTATGATTAACCAATAAGATTACAATTACAGTTGCTTAGCAATATTGATCCTATGGGAAATTATAAAAGTGGGTATGAGGTGGAACAAAACTATGATTGACTGATAAGATTACAACAAGTAGTCAATTAGGTAACATTGCTTAAATGGGGATCAAATGGGAAAGTGAGTCACATAGCAAGTGTACAAGGAATGAACAAGAATTTTTGGTAAGGGATGAGTCAGGATCTTTTCCTGGAAGGAATGGGTTAAGGTCTTGGTCCCCCACCCAGGTGATTGACATCTGTTTAGAATATCTATCACTGTTCTTCATCCCTAGGGGAAGTTAGGGTTAGTGGGTGTAGTAGTTTCTTTTTGTAGTGCTGAGCTTTGGTGAATGTGTCTCCATTGTCCTTCATACTGACTCCACAAGGGCCAGCCCTGTTTAATTGCCTACAAGATATGTAATTAACTTACCTATCTACATTAGTTGCATCCATTTCATTGTTCAAGAGGAGAACCTGGAATCTAACTCCAGAGGAAAAGGTCAGCAATCCAGAATCCATTTAGTTGGTGAGCCACTTTTAGTATATGTGCTGCCAAAATGAGCACAGGTGAGCGACTTTTAGAAGCAGGCTACCTGACAACAGTTGTGTGGGTCAGTCATATGGCTCTGACATGTTTAATCACCATTTTCTTTTTCTGATTCACCTTGTGATCAGCAGGAAATTTCACCCTTATATACAAGGGCTAAAGCCTCTGCTTTTAGGAAACATATAGGCCTCCTCTCCAGTTCTTTTCTGAATTGGGTTAAATCCTCTCCTTGTTTCTCCTAACAGAAATTTGGGTAATTTAGAAAGCTGTGCCAGAGGGCCTGAGTGAAACAAAAGAAGCCACTAGTAAAGGCCAATTCAGGAGGCTGTGAGTGTGTCAAGTAGAGCTATCCTTGTACTTAGAACTTTTTCTCTTAAATGCTTAAAAAAGATATCTATTTCTAATGCCCTAAACAAAGTGCTAAGGTTTTTATTATCAGAATTAATGTAAAGGATACTGTTCGTCATGAGACTAAGGGATGGGGGTATCCATGGGCTTTCACCCTGATCTAAGGGACCCCTCTAGGGGAGTTTCACCCTGATCTCTTAAGAGTTTATTGTTTGGATCCAGTACAAAGTAGGAGATGGTAGGGGATGGGTACAGAAAGGCAGGCTAAATTACAATACTATTTTTCAGTTAGGCTGATTTTGCAAAAGGCATGAAAGGTAGTGTGAAATCCCTCCTGTTCAAGTTTTTAATGGCTCTTTGTCCCTGAAAGGTTCAAGAACCATGATACTTTAAGAGAGCTACAAGGAAGAGGAAATTGATATTGTTGATGATCCTGTCCTCAGATGCCCACCTGTCTCCCAGGGGATATGGATCTCTCCTACCTGTTTCCACCAGAGGCTAGAGCCCCAGAGAGCCCCAGTATTTTCAAAAGATTATGGTAGGTTTGCAGATGAGCCCCCAGATGCCTATGCAATTGGGATCGAGATAAGAATAAAAGGAGAAGGGCTGAAACAAAGAGCAAAATTATGACTTTCATAATTGCAATGCTTTTACATGCACCCAGTCATCCAAGGTAAAGTCCAGGGCCAATCAAAGCCTGCCAGAACATTGGACATGGGGTACATTACTATATCGAGTCACTACCCAGGCCCAGCAGTGTGTGTCAGGTGGCTAATGTGCTTGACTCATAGCACTGGAGGACTGGCTGTCCTTGCTCAAAGAGAGGGACTAGGATGGCCAAAACCCTCATATTGTACCCCAATGAAGAGCACTAAAGGGGACCCAGACAACCTGCAATATCCCTGTTGACTGACATCTCTATCTCCTGAAAAAAAAAAATAAAAAACTTTTGATGACCCTGAATGTCATGGGTAAGCAATTTCAATTCCTTTGTCTTCTATTTTAACTTCCTTCTCTAAAAGACCCTCCTCTAGATCAACAGCCACATTTGAGATTGAGGAGAGTCCTAGTCAGAGCTTCTTTACTCCTGCTTTGACATATCAATCTGAAGCTCAGATGTTTAACCATGAGTTTTTAATTATCTCATAATGTCCTACTCCCTTACTAGGTTACCTGTTGGGACTATGCCAAGCCATGCTTCTAGATGTCCCCAAGGTTACCCTAAAGACTTGCAATGCTTTTAATTCTGCCTCACTGAAGCCTACAGGCTCAGAGGTTAGCCACTCTCTGAACAGGTGATTTCTTAGACCTATACAAATAGGCAGGCAGGGCATCAGTAATCCACCTCTCCAAGTCCCTGAAGAAGTGTGGTTCACTGATGAAAGTAGCTTTGTCCAAGAAGGACATCTAAAGGCAAGTTATGCAGTTATCAGTTCATAATAGGCTACTGAGGCCAAACCCCTTCCCCAGGGACCTCGGCTCAAAAAGCAAAGTTCATAGCTATTACTTAGGCACTGATATTACTAACAGGCAAAAAGCTATAAATATTTATATAGACTCCAAATATGGCTTTCTGGTGCTACATGCCCATGCAACAATCTGTAAAAAAAAAGGGTTTGCTAACCAGTAAGCAATCATGCCAGTCATGATGGTGCATGCCTGAAATTCCAGTACTCAGCAGGTTGAGACAGGAGGATTGCTGGTAGTTCAAGGCCAGCTTGGGCTATATAGTGAGTTCAAGGCCAGCTTAAACTGCAAAGTGAGATCCTGTATCAAACACAAAATAAAATAAAACAAACAGAAACTAAATTAAGCATCTACAAAATACAAGCATAACTCTACAACTCCTAGAGGCAGTGTATCTTCCCAAGAGTGATGGTGTCATTCATTACAAGGGACCCCAAAGAGACATGTCGAAAGTTTCCTTGGGATATAAAAAGGCTGGTAGAGAGACAAGAAAGGCAGTCTTATAGCCCCTTAAAACCTTAGCCTTATTTCCAATTCTTGAAAAACCATAAAACTGATCCTTCCTCAAGGGATGAAGTGAAAAGCTATAAAAACCCTACGTGGGAAATGGTCACTCATTTTCACAGGACTAGGCTACTCCTGAGATCTTCTGTAAGATCTGAGGTTCCTCTTCAAAAAACAAGACTCCAGCACTGCTCTGAGGGAAGATACTCCTAATTCATCACAGCTTGAACAAGCACTGTATTGAGACTCCTGTTTTTAATTAGATACATAATGTGAGTAATCTTAATCTTACTAAGGCTATGGCTCTTAGGTTCTTGATAATTTATCTAAAATTCTTCTTTGCCATACTTTCTCAATGGGCAATGTGAAACTCTGACTGCCCCTTCTCATATTTGTGCTCCACATCCCCAACCTAATAGTAAAATTATTTCTCCTGACAAATTTACCAAGATTTCTTTCACTAAACAGGCAGCTCAACAGTCCTTCACATATAGACACTAACTCATTTCTTATTATCTTCTGATAGATTTCTTTTCAGCACACATAGTGAGCCACAACATCCTGAGGTAGCTAGAAAGCACATAATCCAAAGTGTTACAGTTTGTGTTTAGATGTCCCCTAAAGCCTCATGCAGTCATAGGTGGGGTTCTTGTTCAGGTAGCTGGATCTAGAGTGTGTGCTGCTGGAATTGTTCATGGTGCATTGCTAGACTCAAGAGCACTATAATTAATGATGCTAGTGCTACCTGCTCTAAGTAGCCTGATAAAATAAAAGGGGCAGACAGACATTGTTAAGGTCCCTTGTTGCTTTTGATGTCTTCTGCTTGAAATGAACTGGTCCTCCTCTGCACTGTCCCTCTGGCAAGCCATTCTGGAATCAGCCAATTATGGACTGAAATCTCTAAAAACTGTAAGCTAAATAAATCTTTCCCCATTTAACTGAGTATGTTGCATGTTTGTCAGTAATGAGATAAAAGTAACTAAGACACCCAATAAATAGGGCCTACAACCCCTTCAACAAGAAGTAGCCATATGATGAGGGAGACCACTACATCTTCAGCACCTCATAAAGATTTATGGGGATTTATGTCTTTCAGGTAGAAACAAAGCAGAAGATGTAGGTGTGGCAAGTCAGCTGAGCCAGTGGGCATGACCTGTCAATAATGAAAATCCAGTAAATATACAGAAAAAGTTCCCAATGCTGTGCACATGAGACTAATCAAAGAATGCTATCTTTAATTCTTCTTGAGAGGACTCAAGCAGGTTTTAGATGGGAAAGCCTAGACTTGACATCAGCCTAAAGAGTGGGAGATATAAAAGATGGCCGTCATTAACCTTGTGTCCACTATGTGTACTTCTTTTATATTTTTAATTGCCCTGCACTCACTCTGCAGCACCTGTTTCTTTTGCTACCTTTAATAAATATAAAACCTTGCTACCTATTGCACTTGTTTTTTCCAATTCTTTTTTCAGGACAAGAAGAACCTAAAAAAAAAAAAATCCATGAAAAGAGTCCCCAGCACCCTAGTCCCCGTAATAGTCTGGCATATTGAGAAGAACAAGGAAAGGGCTCTTCAGGAGTACTGATGTCCTCACAAATCTGTTTTTTTAGGGTGTTAGTGAAGGGTACATTTTCTGGATCATTCCCATCTGGAGAACTTAGTTTAACAGGGCAAATTCATTTTCCTGAATGTTTGAATTCCCTATTAACAGTAAACCAAGGAAAATTAGGCATCTCTAACTGTTTCACAGTGGGCCATCTTTTGAGTCATCTGCCAGCCAACCAAATAAACTACTGCCACCTTTTTAAATTTCACAAGCTATAATATTAAAGTCAGAATCTCTACTTAATGGGACTACACTGACAAACAGGATACAGGTGTATGTTTTTGCCACCATTATCTCATCCCATCCACCTTGTTTTATTATTATTATTTCATCTCGAGCCCACTACCCTCCATCCACCTTTTCTTTTTTGGATGGGAAGATCTTGAATTTACTATGTAGCCCAGAAGATTCCTAAAGGCGATGACCCAGGAGAAGGTCTGTTATATTCCCAAAGACCTTCAGTTTTCTAACTCTTATAAGCAGAGATCTGATGAATGAGTATGGGAATGGACTTTAAAGGTTTGTAATAACAGCCTGGTATGGTGGCACATGCCTGTAATCCCAGCACTCAGAGGCAGAGGCAAGAGGATTGCAGAGAATTTGAGGCCAGCATGGGCTACATAATAAACTCAAGGCTAGTTTAGGCTACATAGCAAGACCCTGTGTCAAAACAAACAAACAAATAAACAGTCAAAGACCTTGCACTCACTGCAGAGTTCCATGACAGTCTGTATCAAGAAGCTGAAGGAGGGCCAGGGATTTAGATCAGTGGCATTGAGTTCACCTCGCAATTGCAAGGTCCTGAGTTTGATCCCCGGTACAAAAGAAAAAAAAAGAAGCTGAAGGGTCTGTGCTAGAAGACTAAAGAGTCCGTCCACCCTGCAAAGCTGAAGTCTGTGCTGGATGCCTGGAGATGGGTGTCCAAAGGTGATAGTGAAGACTGGATTTCCTCTAAAGCGCTTCTTCTTTCCCTTTTCAGTCTACCATTGGTTGGTGCCACCCACATCCAGGGTGAGTCTTCTCTCTTCACTAAATCCATCATCTGTAGGAGCCAGCCTATGAATTTGTCCTGACTGGGGAGCAAACAAGGTTTAAAGACACAAGACACAAAGATAATTTGCAAGAGGGGACCAGGGGACTCCTATCTCTGGTGGACAAAGAACACTGGCAGTACTCTTCACTTTTATTAGGGTCACACAAAGAAGCAAATAAACATGTGATCTAGGTTTCTTGGAAAGATCATCAGGTTCTCATCATTTGTAGACTGTACCCAAATGTGTATTTTCTTTAATCAAACTTTAGATTCAGCTGACTTTCTCCTTGGAACAGGCTGGTGCCAGCATGCCAGTACATAGCCCGAGGGAGTAACAGCTTGCTATTTTCTCCCTCATATCCCAAGAAGAGGTCAATCCAGGCTTGGTCCTCACACTGTTTCCAACAATTATCCATACCCTACACTAAGCCAATCAGGTGGGTGTTTCTTACTCAAGTTGACACCATAGTTAACAATCACAGGAATATATAAGGTCCAATCATAACAACTTTTGTCTAGATTCCAGAATAACTGTTGTGAGGCTTATTCCTGCCCAATCTTAGCATCATTCCACATCTCATGTGTGTATTATGGTTTAGATATAAAATGTTCCCGAAAAGCTTCATGTGTTCAGAGATGGGGCTTTTTGAAGGTGATTGGAATATGGGGGTGCTTTTCATATCAGATTTATCCACTTACAAGTTTAAGGACTCAGTTTGCTATTAGGAAGTGGGGCTTTGTCAGAAGACAAAGGTCATTGGGGATGTGATCTAGAAAGTTATAATATCCTTCTTAATTTCTTTGCTTTTTTCTCTGCTTTTTTTAAAAATTGAATTTATTGGTACATTCTAGGTAGACAGTACAGTTACATTCATTACTGGGATCTTGTACCTTTACATGCCAGGTCTTGGTTCTCATTTTTTCCCCTTGTCCCCACCCTCCTTTCACCCCCTCCTCCCCTCCCCACTTTCAACTTTTTTCTCTGCTTTTTGGCCACTTATGTGAGCAACTTTTCTCCATGAGGCAGGCCCTTCCACTGTGCCATTGTTATATTTGAGCCTGTCCACCTCGATGTCATCTATGTGATGCTGGTTTTATGGGCCTGCAGAATGCAAGAGCTTTGAGGGCAGGGAGGCTTTCACCTGGATTTCAGAAGAAGGTCTGGTAGGCCAGGCCACGTGACCCTGAAAGGACAGTGTATGAAGCTCTGAGAGTGAAGCCAAAAGTGCTGTGGAAACCTGAGAAAGTTGGAGAATTCAGGAATGTGAAACATCCCCTGAGGAAAACTGCAGCAAGCAAAGCCACTCTGGGAGAAAGGCCATGAAAACTGCAACTAGCAATGCTACAGGGGTAGGACTGCCCAAGCCCCTTGAAGTTTACATCTCACCACCACCTGCCTCAGGTGCTAGACATGGAGCTATAGGATTTAATGTTTGCTCTGCTGGCTTTCAGACTTTAGTCTCATTTCTTCTTATCACGCTATTGCTCCCTTTTGGGATGGGAATATTTATCCTGTGCCACTGTATACCTAGCAGCAGTGTTTAATTTCTTTTTTGTTTTTAAATAGGGGCTCACAGCTAAGAGTTTGCCTTGAGTGTCAGTGGAGACTTTGGGCTTGTACTTTTCAGCAATGCTGGAATTGTTCAGATGTTGGCAATTGTTAGAGATGGACTAAACCATTTTTGCCTAAAGAGATAGACATGAGTCTCTGGGGGGCATGGGTGAAATATTATGGTTCAGGTCTAAAATATTCCCCAAAGACCTATGTTCAGAGGTGGGGCTTGTGGGAGGTGACTGGGTCATGGAATGCTAAAGTCATCAGTGGATTCACGTACTGGCCAGTTCAGTGATTGGGCTGTTATGAGGTGGGTCCTGGTTAGAGGTGGGCCACTGGGGAATGTGACCTGGAAGGGTATACTCCCCTCCCCAGCTCCTCCGTGGTCTCTCTGCTTCCCAGCTGTATTGTGAACAGCTTTCATCCATGAGGCAGAAAGCTTTCATTTTTTATAGACTTTGGCATATGATTGGCCAGAGTTAGTAACAATGGGTAAACTGGTCTACCTAACAGTTACTCTTAGTCTCTGTCCCCCCAATCCCACCCCTGGTCTCTGTCTGTCTCCAGTGCTGGGGATTGACTCTAGGACCTCACAGGTTAGCTATGCCACTGAGTCATATTACCAGCTCCATCACTGTCTATTGTGCATTGTCTTCCATGTTAATGTGTTGCCAATGTGTCATGTTATAGCTCATAGCAAGCAAGAATATTGCTGCTTATCCTAAATACTTACCTGTGATCTGCTACATCCTTTCGCTGCATCACACAAGGGTAGAAAGCATGCAAACTACATTTGCCAGGACCTGTGTGCTATAGTTTGCATCTAGATGTCCCTCAAAGCCCCATGCAGTCATAGGTAGGGCTTTTCAAATGTGGCTGGATATAGAGTGTGGGATGCTGGGATCAAAGGTGTGTGATTACTAGTCCACTGATTGGTTTGGCATAGTTTTTTGTTTTTGTTTTTTTGAGACAGGGTCTCACTATGCAGTTGAGACTGATCTGGAACTCACTATGTAGCCCAGGCTGGTCTCAAACTCACAGCAATCCTCCTGCCTCAGCTTCCGAAGTGCTGGGATTACAGGCGTGCACCACAACACCTGGCCGGTTCTTGATGTGGGTAATGGGAGAGCCAACCTGGGTGTGAGTGCTACCCACCCTGAGGGTTTGTAGCCTGGATAGAATATAAGGGACAGAAAGAAGGTTGCTAGTGGTCCTGCTGTTGCTTTACTACTTTGCTGCCTTCTTCCCATTGTGCACTGTTTCTCTGCGATGCCTCTCTGCCATGCTGCCCTGCCTTGGAGCCAGCCCATTATGAAGTGAAATCTCTACAAACTGTGAGCCAAAATAAACCTCTCCTCCTTTAACTTTCAGTGTTGGATATTTTTGCTCAACAACCAGAAAAGTAACTAAGACACTGCCTGGGAGGAAGCACTGGCAGGTGTCAGAAGTAGTGTGGTGTTACTGGATTTGGAAGTAGCAGCAGTGACCAGCAGATATGCTCCTGGGGCCTGTAAGGTTGTAAGTTTTAACACCATCAGTAACTCTGGGATCATAGCTTTGGGTGGCACCTTCTGTTCCTCCAGCCTCAATGTAAAGGCAGCTTCTGAAAACCCCACCTCCTTGCTCTGCTCTTTTCAAGTTGTAACCAGTCCCTGTTTGAAGCACCTGGCAAGTTTCCATTTTCCTAACTCTTCCCTGGCTGATGTTGCTCTCAGGAGTAGAAATATCTTCCTAGGAACCAGTCCCTCAAAGCTAGTAACCTGGAATCATTTATGGGCCCCTACTGAGCTGGAAACCAGGAGGCAAAATCTCACTGTTAGGGGGAAAATGGTTGCTGGAAGTCTCAGCATTTGGTGCAAATGTTTAAATATTCCCCCCAAAAGTCATGTGTTGGAAATTTAATCCCCAATGCAAGTGATGAGAAGTGGGACCTTTAAGAGGTAATTAGGTCATGAGAGTTCTACCCTTTTGGATTAATAATGCCATTATTGCAGGAGTGGAATCTATATACAGGATGGGCAAGGCTCTCCTTTCACTTCCTGCTCTGAGATGATCAGCCCTTACCAGATGTGGGCTCCTTGACTTTGAACTTTGCAGCCCCCAGAATGGTAAGAATCGTATCTCCATTCTTTATCAATTATCAACTCGAGTATTCTGTAATGCAAACATAAAATAGACTGAGTAGCAAACCCTGCACTTTCAATAATACCTGTTTTAGCTGGGTGAGGTAGTGCACACTAGTAATCCCAGCACTTGGGAGGCTGAAGCAAGATGATCATTGCAAATTTGAGGCCAGCTTGGATTACACAGTGAGTTAAAGACCAGTCTCAACTACATAGCAAGACCTCGTCTCAAAAAGCAAAAACAAACCAACAAAAAACCCACCTATTTTAAGTGCTGGGGTGAAGCATCCTTTGAAAACAAAACCTGGGAGACAAAATGGTTGCTGCCCCCACCTGTGGCCATGGGGATGATACCTAGTGACTGGTGTGGTCTGGTGGCTTCTGACAACTGGAGATTGAGCAGAAAGAACCTGATCCACAATGTAGCTCAAGGCACTGACAGAAAACCAGAGAGTATCTTTAACAACCAGAAAAGCATCTTTAATATCTTGTAGCCATAGGACAGATACAACTGAAAACATAACCCTAGAGTTGATCCTGCAGGTTGCAGTTACATGAGTTGAATTCACAGCCTTGCCGGATCTCTTGCATGAAATTTAGGGCACTGATCTGAAAGGAGTGGGACCCTGAGAATAGTAGGAGGATGTTTGGGTGGATGCAAGCAAATCTGAGAATCTGAACCGAGGAAGGACAGTATGAGTACACAGCCAAGTGCTCCAAGAATATTCCAGCTTCCCATGCGATTTAGTGATCTCCACATTGGCCAGCAATGCTCCATCAACCTGCAGCTGACAGCTCAACAGAGCCCCACCTTAGCTCTCCAAATTAGCAGAAAGTTTTATTGCTTTCTGAGGCTGTCATCTAAGCAGACATAAGACCTCAATACACAGGTTTGGCACCATCATCTAGAGAGGATAGGAACACAACTTGGATCCTAGGTCTTCTGGCTGTGTGACTACAGATTAGAAACATCCTTACCCTGACCCTCAGTTTCTTCATCTGTTCAACAGGCCTGCAACTAGTATCTCTTGGGACTGCTGTGAGAATGGAATAAAACTGAAGGGCTTGGCAACTACTGCATCTCCTCCTCTTTTGCTAGGGCAGCCATCTAACCCCACAGTGGGAACGAGGAATAATTTCCATTCAGGAGTTGACCTGCCTTGGCAGCCAGAGAGCAGGGATATGGACCTTGGATGGTGACAATTCCTGTGCTTCTGGGTTTTGGAAACCTGGCCACTGCTCCCTGATGGGCCTGTGTTCAAGCAAGCCTGGACCCCATCTCCCTGCGCTGGACCAGAAGTCCCCCAAGGAGACACTCATTAGGGCCAAATGCAGCTCTCCTCTAAGAAAGAGGCTGACATGATACTAGGACCTCTCCCAAGGAAACTCCTTCAAGCTGCTGTCCAGGGAATAGAGAAACTGGTTTCGGGGCTGGACTGTGACCTTGCAGGTAGGAGACGACCAGGGTGTTGTAGTCAGCAAAGTCGTGCAGGCTGGGGTCTGGGGTTGGAATCCTAATGCCATTATCATTACCTTGCTGGGTCCCTTGGAGCCTTGTTCTCCTCTCCTGAAAAGTGGGGCTGCTGCCCTCACACAAGTTGATGCTCCCCCAGCCTCAATGTAAAGGCAGCTTCTGGAAACAAGCGGCTATGTAATCCCAATACTGAGGGAGGCTGAGACAGGATGATCACAACTTCAAGCCCAGCCTCAGCAACTTAGTGTAAAAAAGTAAAAGGGATAGGGATGCAGCTCAGTGGTAAAGTGCCCAAGTTCAATCCCCCAAACCACACACACATACAAAAGGCTGGATATCAGGAAGGGAGAGAGCAAAGACCAACTACACAGCCTATCTCTGCCCTCCTTTCTTACCCCAGGGCTTCCCAACTGCTTCATTCTGCCCAAGTCTTTTCAGTTAAAAAGGTCAGTAGCCCATTCAATTACCATGGGACCATGTGCAGTTTCAGAGCAGTCCTGCTGGCCCATGCCTTCCACTAAATGTATGTCTCATGATATGTCTGGAAGCCTGCAAAATGACAGCAGTGGTCTAGAGACTGGCATTGGCCCCAATACTACTGGTGCAGGTCCTGAGTGGGAAAGGCACATGAGTTACTGCCTTATAGACTGGGACAGGAAAAAGAACCCCGGGGTGAGACCTGGAAGGGCAGCATGAAGCCTGTGGCAACCTGCTGGGGTGGGCAGGGATCCCTGTGACCCTGGCTTCACCAAGGCTCTCATCAAGGACTTGGTACAGGGATAGAAGTTGGGAACCAGGCAGAAGGGGTAGCACCAGAGGGGCCGAAATGGGCTGTGGGCAGAAGGGTGGGTTGGGGGTCCAGGATGAGCGATGTGGTTATTGCTGCCACCATAGTGCCCACTGGCAACCTTGGGGAGTCTGGCACAGCCCTGGTGAGCCCCACAGTGGGGTCAGTGGTACTTTAAGGCAGCCGAAGGAGCCAAGGATGTCACCCCATAGGAATGTGAAACAAGCCCATCAAGGAAGCCCCAGCCATTCTTGGGCCAAGGCTTCCACCACCTCATTTGCTCATTCAAGTAGTTTTGTGGGCACGCAGCCTTCACGGCAAGGCCCATGCTGTTAGAAGTGTGGGATCTGTTTGAGGCAGAAGAGTGGGGTCAGATGTTGGCTCTAGGCACAATTTCTCTGGGTCCTCTTGTGGGCAGGCTGGAGCCCCTGGGCCACTTCATCCTGTAGGCCCCAGCTCACCAAGTGACTGACAGGACAATCTGTGAAAGAACCTGGGAGAGGTGGCCTTAGGGAGGGAAGGGAACTGAGGCTCCCAACCCAGATGGCCCAAGGCGGGAGGAAGGGGAAGGTACAGACCTTGGCTGGCCCGAGAGATTACTCTGGAGCCTATGCTCTTCTCTCAACCTGTGCAGGAATGGAGGACCCCAGCTGTGTGGGCACATAGCACAGCTGAGACCCCTCCTGCTGGCGATTTCTTCCTACAGGCCCAGGGTTCTCTGGCCCTTAAAAGTACTTGGCAAGCAGAGCTAAGAATGGTAGAAAGGGTGGGGGCACTACACTCTCCTGAGGATTCCTGGAGGCCAAAGTGGGGGTATATAGCACAGGGCAAGGGCCCAGAATACAGGAGGGGTGACAGTGCTAAGGACAGTAACTGCCACTGATTCACAGTAGTGGGGGATGAGGGCTGTGGATTCAGTGGTCCCACAGCAGGCTGCCAGGCCTTCTTGTGTGTGCAGATGCTGATGCTTCTGGTGAAGGTGAGAAGCCATGTGAGTATATATGTCTGGGATAGGCCTGAGCTGCTGTGGCTGAGAAAGGAGAGCTGGGAGCGGTCTCTATAACAAGACTAGGGCAGTGAGAAAAGTGGAAAAGACACCCACAGGCCAGGCCAGCACCAAAGGGAGGAGTCACAGTGGCAACCAGCACCCCAGAATCCACCTGCCCTGAGCTTGTGTACTGGAGGAGGGAGGTGTGGGGGCCTGTTAGCCTCTTGCTGGGGTACCCTGAGCCCACTCCAGATACTCCCAGAGGTCTGGGAGAGGATTTGCTATTTACTGACACCTCACCCCAAAAGGAATCTTGACTCCTGAGTCACCCTTAATCTCTGTGGAGGATTGAACTCAACCCTTGTGGGGAACAAGGCAAAGAGGTCAAGATCCTAAGCCCTCACCGTCCCCAAAGGGGAAACACAGGGCCCCAGAAAGGTGGGTACCCCAGGGCCAAGGTATACTAAGTGAGTTTCCCCAAGGGTGTCACCAGGAAGGCTGGTGTAGGAGGGACCCTGGGACTCGAGATAGACCTTGCCACAGCAGCTACAAAAGAGAACACTCCGGCGTCTAGTGGCAGCAAGGGAAACCCCTTGGGCTGAACTCCTGCCTCTTGGGTAACAATTATGCTTGTTGGGAGGCATCATGCCTCCCTCCTCCCCCCAGTTCCAAGGTGAGCCTTCTTGACAAAGCCCAGACAGGCAGTAGCAAAAAGGCCAGCAAGGGCTGAGGACCCTGTGATACTCATTAGGCTGCAGCAACTTAGGGTGTCTAGGGAGGGCTGGTTCCTGGCAGATGGGGGGTGGAGAGGTGAACAGCTCCTAGGGCAGGGAGCGGCCTTGTTTTTGGCAGAGTGGACAGAAAACAAGGGTACCAAGGGGAGGAAGATACTCATTGCCCCCATCCTGTCCACACCCACGTGTTGGTATAAGCATCGGTGCAGTGAAGTACGGAAGCCCGGGCTGGAGCTCCATCTGCCACTCTTATCTCTCACGTCAGGTACACAGCCCTTTACTGTGGCTCTGCTGTCTGTCTGTGCCAGGGCACCAAAGTCTGAGAAAGAGAAGGGGATAGTGCCAGTGGTAGCTGAGGCTTGGCACTACGACCCTCGGAAGTTGGCACATCAAGTTTCTTGTTGCTCCTCTTGGCTCTGGAAGCATCCTCCTCATGTGCAGAAAGGACGCAGCTCTCAGAGATGGTGGCAGGGATCCCACAATGGCCTCTTGCTGATCACAGAGCAGGGATCCAGTTGCCCTCAGGTCCGCTTGCACTGCCCACAGAAGGTCTGTGCAAAGCTGGAGGGTCTCTGCAAGAGGGGGCCGTGGGGACCTCGGCCATCTGGCTTCCCCTTCTCTCAGTCACTGCGGCACTGCCCAGCCTCAGGCAGTTGCCTTCAGGAACCTTGTCCCGGGCTGGATGTGCATCCTTACAAAAATAACTCTGAGCCTGCTCCTGGGAGCAGGGTCCTGAGAGCACTCGGTCTAGGGAGTCCACATGGAGGGAGACCGCAGGGTGCTTGCCTGGAGGTCACGGCTGCAGGCGCTCCAGGTACTGTGGCAGGGGGTTCTCCTTGACGTACTTCTGGATGTACCAACACGTGAGATGGGCCTTCAGATCCTCCTCCACTACGAAATCCAGGGCAGCCTGGGAGCCAGGGCAGAGGGGAGAGCCTGGTCAAGTTCCCATCCTGAGAACGTGGCAGTGGTGGGCTCTATCCACAGCCCTCAGGCTCCATGGCCACCCTCCTACTATGCCCAGGACAATGACTCTGAGTTTCCTTCTTGGTGCCCCAGGATAACCCCAGTCTGGTCCTGTATGAAAGGACATGAGCCCCACAGGGCCCCAGAAAGCACAGCAGGTAGGCGAAGAAGCCTAACCTGCGCCAAGCCCTGGCAAGAAGCAGAGGGTGGGGAGGGGTGGGGAAAGAGAAAAAGTTAGTCCAAGGCCAAGCTTAGACCCCTCAAGCAGCCCTTGGAGCTCACAGGCTTTTTTCTATTCCTGCTATAATCGCCCTCAGAAACTCCCAGGCAGCCTGGTCAGGGGTCTGGGAATGAGGGGATATAGCAGAACCCCAGTGACTTGAACACTTGCCCATCTGCTCCACAAAGACTTACTGTGCACCTAGTATGTTCTGGGTCCTGGGGCCATAGGACAGGATTAGGCCATACCAGGGCTCTACAAATCAGGAGCCTGGGCCCAGATGGGCTATCATTTGCCCTGAGAGGACTTAAGGGATGATTCATGCTTCCCACAACCCACCCACTGCTCACTGTAACCTGCCGGCAAGGTGGGCCTGTAAGTCTGTGCATGGAAAAGAAACATCTCCACTGTTGTGGGATGTTGGTAGCTCCAGTTCCCCTGCCCATCACCCTCCCTACCTTGGCAAGGTGCTTGGCAATGCCACGCCCACGGTAGGCATCGGGGACCTCTGTGTGCTGCAGGTCCACAATTCGCTTGCCCACATACTCGTACAGCAGGACAGCACGATCATGGCACCCTGAGAGAGAGGTGGAATAGGTAAGACTGTGGAGACTCCAGGGTCTGGGGCTGGGCCCAGCAGAGTTCCTCAGGAGGGGATGAGCACCCGGAGCTATGGTACCTGAGCTGAAGTCTAAGCATCCTCTCTGTGTCTGTTTCCTTGTTCATAAAATGGGGTACAATAAAACGCTCCTCCCACTTGGAAGATTAAATGAAGTAATCTCTGCACAATGCTCAGTGTGGTGCCAGCAACACTTGCGCCCTTGCTACTGTCCCCCAGCTCAACATGTTACCTCCTAGGGAGTATGAGTCTCAAGGAGCAGCAGAAGACACAGAGCAAGCCCAGCAAATCCACCACCAAGCCAGAGAAAATAGACTGGGGAGACACTGTCACCAGGTGCAGCAGGACAACCCACCGGACCCTGGCAGTGTAACAAAGGTCAGAGGACAGATGCACAAGTATCTCTGAGAAACTGCTGCTGGGCCCAGGAAGCAGGAACACACAGGTCTTCACACCCTCTTAGGCCTGCCAAGAAAAGAGACCACCAGCCACCCCAAGCTTCTGTTGGAAAATACTTAAGTTCCTCTAATCACAGTTGTTAGTTCCCCATCTGTCTATCTGTCCACTCATCTATTCATCTGTTCACTCATTCATCTACTCACCTATGCATCCATTTCTCTATCCATCCATCATCTACCTACCCATCCATCTAGTCACTTGTCTATTCTTACCCATCCACTCGCTCACCCATCCATCCATTCATCCACCCATCCTCTGTCTATCTACCCATCCATTCATCTACCCGCCCAGCGCTTTTAGAGCCCCAGGCACTGTTTCAGGTGCTGTGCACATAGAAATGAACAAGACAGACAAGGAGATCTACCTTTACGAAACTGACTAGAAGGAGAGGAAGATAATCAAGAAGAGCAAGGGAATGTACAGCATGGGAGGGGATGGGGAAGGGGTGTGAAAAACACTGGGTGGGAAGAGTATTCTGGGAAAGAAGACAGGCAGCACACAGGCTCTGAAGCACAGGTGGGGCTTTAGGAGGGATAGTGAGGATACTAGGGTGGCTGGAGTGCAGAGGCAAGGCGGAGGGGAGAAGATGAGGGCTGGGAGGCCAGGGCGCAGGTCCTGCAGCACCTTCTATGAAACTATAAGCCACAAGAGGGTCCCCAGCTGAGACAGATGACTTCATAGGGTCCCTCTGGCCACCATGGGGAAAATGACCAGGGGCAGGAGCAGGGAGTAATGAGGGAAGCAGGGAGGGAAAGAGAAGAGGCAGACTATGAGGCTGTTTTGAGCATACTGGCAGGATTTTGATGTGGTCAATTAGCAGAAGAAAAGTCGAGGGCAAACTCAGAGCTTCAAGGAGTTGCATGTATGTATCTGAAGTAAATAAATAAGCAAGGTCCAGGGAAGGACGGGGTCATTAAGCCATGTGCAGTGGTGGTAGTGGCGGGGGCGGGGGCTCTCAGAAGACCTCTGAGCTGAGAGGTGAAGAGGCTGAGATACCAGCAGATGAAGGACAGGCAGAGGGCAGGACAGTGCTAAGATCTCAAGGTCGCAAGATATAATTCCCTGGCCTTAAAAGAAGATACGTCAATGCCCATATCTTTCTCCACCTTTTAAAAGCACAGTGTATTTCATGTATTTTAACTTTAAAGCAAGCAAAAAGTAAATGTACTTGACATGCTTTGAAGTACCAGAGACTTCTTCCATGTGCCATTAGGGCTCAGACCATACTAGATTTCCCAAGAGGCAGACTGACAGACAGAGACCAGTCCAGGGTCCCACAGCAAATCAGAAACCAGCACAGGTTTTTCATCCCCAACCACTCATCCCCAGTGAAGAGGTTTTCTGGCCCTTGAGTCTCTCCCAACTTCCAGGAGGGAGGCCATGATTCAGCTCCCAATCTTCAGATGGAGACTGAGCCCTTAGAGATCCAAGCCACATGGTCACACAGTGGGTTTCAGGCCCCCAGTTCCAAAGCCAAGTTCACTCTTTCTGCTCTACCGAATGTGTCCTCCACTTCTGGCCTCCAGCCTTTGCTTGTGAAGCTCCCTTGGCTGTCAATGCCCTTCCTCTCTCAGAGTGGTCCAGCAAACAGACCCACCCCCCAGCTCTGCCTCCACCCCATCTCCAGGATCCTCCTTATGATATGACCACCATCCTGCTGTAGCTCCTGGCAGGCAACTCAGTTCTCAGTGCCACACCGTTAGGGTTTAAATTGGCTCACTTGGGATGGGCCAGTGACTTGCAATGCTATTTGGGGACTGATCTGGTCACTGAAGGAGATGCCCACGATCCCTGACCATTTCACCACCCAAAACTCACTGACAGCCTACTATGCTCTGGCAAGGTTTAGGTGCTGAACAGGCAGCCATAAACAAAACCCAGAAAACCCTTCCTCTTGGAGGATTTGTTTCAGTAGGGCAGGCAGAGTATGAACAGTATTTTAAGTGACAGGATTCTCAGGCTATGAGCACCTATGTGCTCTTAAGGACAACACAACAGACAAAGGTAGACAGTGGGGGCTGCTATTGTAAAGAGTGTGTATAGGGAAGGCCGCTCTTATCCAAAGATCTGAAGGAATGAGGGACCCAAAGAAAGATCTGGGGGGTGAGTAGACAGGGTGGAGAGAACAGCACATGTGAAGGACCTGGGATAGGATGTTCAGGGGATAGTGAGGAGGCTGAGAGGCTAGGCCTAAATGAGCTGCAGGCAGGGATTAGGAGGTAAGTCAGGGGGTCTTGGGCCCAGACCATGCAGGGTCCTGCAGGCCACTGAGAGGAAACCCAGCTTTTGCTTCGGCAGCTTTCACAGAGGAAGGAGGGGTGGGGCTGCAGCCTGCACAAGTCTGCCAGTGCTTCTGTGTTCACTCATTCCCTCTATCAAGTGGAGCGGCTGCTAGGGCTGTAATGGGCCTCAGGATGCCTCACAGATTCTCTGCCCCACTTCTGGTGTCACCTCAGTCATCACCCTACTCCCAGTACCCAGCCCAGCATAGACACCCAAGAAACGTCTGACCCACAAAAACTGTTCTCTGAAGCACACCTACAATGGTACCCTCAGTGGACCTGTGGGATATGGGCATGCCCAGGAGCAGGCCTTCCTGTCCAGCTCTCTGACTGGTCTGACCCACGATAGGCCTGTGAGCACACCTTCCATATGTGCCTGGACGCTGGCCTCCCTGACTCACGAGAGCCTCCCTGTCTCCCATAGCAGCACAGATTTCCCATCACCTGCCACGTGCCTCCCTAGGGCCTCTCAGGTCACCCAAGTGACATCTAACCAGATGTTTCCCCAACCTCCCACTGCCCCTCACAGGACAGCAGGATGAGGGGCAGTGCTGGCAGCCAGGCTCTCACCTCCTATACTGTCCCACCCTGGGACAAAGGCACATCCCCTGGGCATAACTTGGCTATGGCCGTAAGCCCTTATCTGAGCTGGGTTCTGAGCACCCCAAGCCTCAGATTGACTCAAAAGGGCAGAACTCGTCTCCCAGAAGCCTAGGAAACAAGCTTGGGCTAGGTCTGCAGCTCTGCCAGGTATACCAGGGACCACACCTGACCTGGGACAATCCTACCACACATCTCTCTCCTGGGCCTGTGAATCACATCAGGATCACAAACCGTAACTACTTTTCTGAGAAGCCGTCTCTCCAATCCAGGGCCCTGCACTCCTCACAACCACAGGATCAAAGAACTCAGGAGGCCATCAGGGGAGGCGATTACAAGAAAGACAAAAGCTAGAGAGAAGTGGGGATACTGGGAGATGGAGATGGGGAATCTCAGTGAAAGGTGGTCTCCTCTACCACTGCACCAGCCCCATACCAGCCCTACAAGGTAGTTGGCAGATCAAAAAGCCACTGAACAGATGGAAGGACTGAGGCGGCGAAGAGTGCTAACGGGTCTCAGAGGCCTGGCTTGGGGAGGGGCCAGAGGTTAGAGGCTCAGGTAGAGGGAGCCCGTACAAGGTTTACATGGGTCACCTTCTTCCCCAGAAAACTCAGCCCAACACAGCCAGGAGGCACACAAGGGCAGATCAGCCTGTCCTGCCACCCTTCCTGCTCAAGACACCAGCTCTGGATGGGCATCACGGATGCTGCAGGGCACAAGGGCACATGGGGTCTGGGGGCCCTGTGAGGGTGTAGTGGGTCTTACAGGGGCGGGATTTGACCCCTGTGAGGCTACTAGCTACACTCAGCCCTGTTGCCTCCAGAGTCTAGAGTAGGCTAAAGATAGCTGCTGGCCCTCCAGGGCCTCAGTCTTCCTCTCTGCAAAACAGGGGCTGGGGAGGATATAGGAAATGCCAAAATGTTGGCAGCTGAGGTGGAGGAGGAAGGCCAAAGAAGGGGCTGCTGGTGGGCAGGGGCTTTTTATTAGCTTCCTGCAACCTCTGGATGACAGCACTCTGAGAGAGGTCAGGGTTCCATGTGGTTTAGCTGTCCAACAGCCACGTGCCTTAGTTTCCCTACCTACAAAATAGTGACACACTAGCATCTCAGAACCCAGATTTGGGGTGAGCTTGAACATTTCCTCATATCCCATGTCGGCAAGTCCTGTCCATACTACCTTTTGCATCATCCTGGACTTGGATGTCTCTTCTCACCTTTGCTCACAGACCTCATAGTGTCCTGCCCCACAGACTGCTCCCCACAGCACAGCTAGGGAGAGCCTGGGCCACTCCATCTGTCCTCTGATGAGTACTTTTCCAAGCATCTATCTTGCTTAGGGTCAAAGTCAGTTCTCACAAGTTCACACTTCCCAGCCCTGCACCATCTACCTCCTGTAACCTCTTAATTTCATCCTACCTGCTGTCCTCACTCCATCCTCCATTGCTCCCTGCTATTCTAAATGCACACCAGACACCACAGGACCTTTGCTGTTGCTGCTGCCTTTCGTTGAGGGTGTAGCTGTTTCTTGCCTCCTTCAGGTCTTTACTTAAATGCCACCTTCTTTGAAGAGAGCCTTTCTAGATAGCTGATTCTGGACACTTCACTCATCTTTCACCAATCTGTTTTCCAGGATACCTCACAGTGTATTTTTTGTCCATTTCTCCTCTACACTAGCAGCCTCAAGACTCTCTAGCACCTTGAGGAATGCTGGCACAGAGCAGGTGCTCAATAAATATTTGTGGACTGAATCCTCCCTCTTCTACTTTGCAAAGCATTTCAATCCCCTGTGCCTCAGCTACCTCATCTGTAGATGAAGGAGCACTTTTCACCTCCTTACTTTGGTTCAGCTATGAGATAAACTGACTCCATATAACAGAGCCTCCTGGAACAGAGCAAGCGCTTAATGACTCCAGTTGCTCACATCTTTCCTCCCTCAGGTCCTAAGATTGCAGGAAGACACCCTAGCTCTGCCACAGGGACAGTTAAGGCACATATCTGCATGAGACACCAAGAATGACAATCCTATTCTATTCCCACTCAGACTCAGCATTCATATTCATGGTGGGCACAGTGGTGCCAGCTTCTAGGCTTCCTTACAGGTCTGAGATTTCATGAGCACCTTCTCCTCCTAACTCAGGAAGCCTCCCTCCCAACCTCAGGTCCAAACCCAGAGCCAGCCTACATAGACACCTAGAGAAGCCTGCAAAGGGAGGCGGGTCTGAGAGGAACAGCCACCTCTAGCCTCCCTCTTCTCAGATTGGCTGGGAGGATCCCTGGCCATTTCTGTGGTTAGCCACAATGCAGTGGGTTCCAGTAGGGAGCAAGTCTAAGAATATGGTCTGAGCACAGCCAGCTATGGAGAGTTGTCCTTTAGCTGTACCCATTTGGAAGTAAAAACTTCTCCCAAACCCCAAGTGTTCCCTTTTTCTTCTGTAAGTCTAATGGGCCTACTGAGCAACAACAACAACAAAAAAGAGCCTCCACAGAACTCAGAAACCTCAGAAGAGGATCTGAGATCTCCCCCCACAAGAATGACCAAGGCCCTGAGTATTACCACCAGCCAGGCCACTGCCAGCCCCACTGCAGAAGGATTTGCTTCTATGAGGGAAGAATGACATGCAGGATAGGCTAAGCCTAGGTTTGAGTTCTGACTCAGGCTCTTGGTGATACCCAGAAAGTCACTTCCTGCAGCCGTAGCCTCAGTTTACTCACCTGCAATGTAAGCTGGTGTGTCACAACACATCACTGTGACAGACAGGTGCACCCACACGGCTGTGGAAGTGGTGGGGCCTGGGATGCCCAGGATCCCAAAGAGGAGTTCCAGGCCCTTGGACTGACCAAATGAGGGCCACAGAAACTAATTCAGAAAGCCAGACCCAGCAGGATTGGATGCTATCCCAGCTCTGCCCAAATTCACCCGCTGACCTCAGACAAGCCTCTCCCTTTCCTCAGCCTCCACCTTTCCTTCTTGGAAATGGGCGAAATGGGTACCTTAGCCTCTAAGAGCTTTGTACATTCCCATAGTGGGCTCAGCTTTTGGGGAAGGGGGTGGTATCGGGAGCTCACGGTCCTAGATTTCATAATTCTATTTCCAACCCCTCAGACCTCCTCGCAAAAACTTCTCTACAGGAAACGAGGTCTGACATTGCTTTCTGGTTTTAAAAGTAATGGTCAATCCATGTTTGTCGGCAAGTGGCTATGTACCAAACAAGTGGCTGCACTTGACACTTATCACAGGTTTCATTCTCACCACTAGCCAAAGTGCTATTCCCAAGGCAGATGGAGAAACTGAGGCACGCGGAAATGCAGCAAACTGACTGAAGACTCAGAGTCATCCACCCCAGCCCCCCTAACAAGGGGCAGAAGCCTGTCTCGCAGTCAGCCACTCGCTCACCCGTGGGATTATCCCAATGCCTCCAGAGTGGAAGAGCTGCGCTTCCCAGGCACCTGGCGACGAGGCAGGCCCGGGCCGACCCGCTCTCCAGGATCTCCAAGGGCGGCCCTCGGCGGGTGTCCCACGCC
>NW_022900925.1:269532-296929 GCF_012274545.1 Fukomys damarensis
TGCGCCATGACGAGGGCTGCCGGGACCGTGGAGCACAGGCGGCAGGGCCGAGCCGATAGAAAGCAGGCGGAGGCGCAGAAACTGACACTCGGCAGCGGCAGCAACAAAAAGGGGGGGGGCAGGAAATCAGCTGTGAGTCACGTGCAGCGTGCGGCCAATAAGCGCGCGGTCTTTTTGTTTTGATACATTCCACTCTGCTCTTAAAGGGCCCGCACGCCGCTCTGGCTGCCACAAAACAACTCGGCCTCTCTGCTGCGGCTATGCTTTGCCCACTTGTTTGCCCTATGAGCAACGCACGGATCTTTCTCAAAAAGATGTTAACAACCTATAAGGAAATTCCCACCGTCCCCACGACGGCCCATTTATGAAGCACTTGTAGCGTGCGTGGCCTGTACATAGCGAAGCCCTGTTTTACAGGAAGCACACAAGTAAGGCGTTTTATACTTGGTGAAAATACTCACAAAGGTGAGAAGTAGGTATGCCCGGATCTATTGTGCAGACGAGCACATTGAGCCTGGGGCAAAGACACGCTCAGAATCACAAGCAGCTGGGACAGCAGAGAGGGGGTTGTGGGGGTGGAGATTGGTTGCGCTTGTCTACCTACCTGTGAACAGCTGTGGCTGCTGGGGAGGGATTAAACCCAGAAGGCTGGTGGAGAATAGAGGTGAAATGCCATCTTGCCACAAAAGAAGCCAAAGCAAAAAAAGATCTCTGGGGATCTCTGGACCTGCTCCACAGATGGGGAGGGAGGCTGGGTCCCAGGAAAAGGAAGGGACTTGCCTGCGGACACAGACTTATTATTTGGTAGGGGCTTAATTAGACACCTCAGGCGTAGCCTCGGTTTCATACCCCACCCTCTTCTTCCTCCAGCCTGAAGCCTAGCCCCTCCTACCCATAGCTGAGAGCTGAATCACAAAACTGCAGTGTACTCTTACTGATTTGTTAATGACTTGTAAACTTGGTGTTCACAGCCCTGTGACCATCACCCCAAGAGAGGTACTGGTCGCTCTAGGAGATACAGGTTGCTGTGGTCCGCTGAAGCCCCCTTCTGGTCAGCTTTAGCATTTTGAGTATGCCATTGTCCCTGGTTTTAGCCACATAGACTGGCCACATAGCTTTTTCTAGATGTCCTATACACGAGATCAAAACATATGCACTGTGTGTGTGTATGTGTGTGTGTGTGTGTGTGTGTAATTTCAAAGAATTTTTAGAAAGGGTCTTCTAAATTCCCCAGGCTGAGCTCCTACTTATGATCCTCCTGTGATGGGCTGGGTCTGAAGGTCCCCAAAGCTGAAAAGGGGAATTTAACCCTGTAATCTAAGTATACAGGCTCACTGACTCTGGTCACAGAAAACAAATTTGCAGACTGTGCCAGGAAAAGAAGAGTAGGAAGGATTTATCAGAGCAAGATACAGGACAAGGACGCAGTGCAGGTGCTCAGAGGAAAGAAGCACAGTACAGTTGGGACGTGGGGATCCTTTATGTGTTTTGGGAGGTGGACATATGTAGAATGGGACAATCTATAGTCCTAGTCTTAAAGTATGGCCCACATTTTGTGAGCTATTTCTAGGGAAAATGCCAAAAGGGTGGTCCCTTCATGGATGAAAAAGAACCATATGCCAGTAAGAGGGAATGGGCAGACCCCTTTGCACCTGAAAGGGAGTTGCCCAGTTTGCTGTTCTGGGAGAAGGAAAGAAGTATATAAGCCGGGCTTGTAGTTTGAAGCTGCAGTTTTTCTTTAAAATACAAATTTTAAAATTTTGATTTCTTTGTCTCCTTTCTACCTAACTTTATTTCTTCTATCCTACCTCACTCCCACCTCAGCTTCCCAGACTGTT
Source organism: Fukomys damarensis (assembly GCF_012274545.1). NCBI lineage: Eukaryota > Metazoa > Chordata > Mammalia > Rodentia > Bathyergidae > Fukomys > Fukomys damarensis. The sequence goes on from NW_022900925.1 coordinate 271,371, forward strand.
GGGATTACAGGTATGCACCACCACAGCAAGTTTTCAGCCTTTTTTATTTCTAACCATTTTGAGGCCTGTGAATTACCTCATGTCTAACTGTGTCAAGCCTTCTTTCATATGCTTCTCAGCTATTTGGATATCCAATTTTGCCTATTGATTTTTTCAAAATTTTATTTTGAGACAGGGTCTAAATAAGTTGTAAAGTTTGGCTTTGAACTTGTGATCCCACTGCCTCAGACTCGGGAGTACATGGGATTACAAGTGTGCACCACCACACCCAAATTGTTTTCTTTTTTTTACTTACTAGAGTTCTTTTTTTTTTTTTTTTGGTACCAGGGATTGAACTTGGGTACTTGTGCTTGCACGAGTTTTTGATGAGATATATTAACTGAGATTCTGTCTTAAAAGATAATTGTATTAGGGAGCTTGGAAACAAAGAAGGCTGGGGTGAGCCTTTACAAGGAGACAGAAAATGATCCAGAGGTCACAGAAGGCCTTGAACTTTGTGGAGTCATGGCTGGCTATGGTCCTGAGCAAGGGAGAGAAGCCCTCCTGCCATGTGTGTGTCTCAGGTGACTTCTCTGTCACCTAAGAATTTAAGTGAGTGGGGAGGCTAGGATGTTCCTGGAAATTTCATGAACAGGCCATGCCATTTTCCACCTTTGGGACTTTGCATGTGCTGTTGCTCAAACATCACCTTTCATCTTTGCAGTCACAGTTATTTACATAGTGTCTGTTCCCTACTAGCCTAGACCTGTGGGAGATTCCTGTCTGATGAATACCTGCAGGGCCCAGAGCATGCCAAGCTCTTCTTTGTCTTAGGCTCCTCTACTTTAATGGCTTTTAGCTTGTTAGGGTGTTTAAATCCTACAGAAATCCTTTCTGAAACAATGATAAATAAAAGAATAAAATGAGCAATTAATATATACTGGGGCTGACCATGGTGGTGCATGCCTGTAATCCTAGCACTTGGGAAACTGAGGCAAGAGGATTGAGGCCAGCTGGGCTGCATAGTGAGTTCAAGACTGGGCGAAACTACATAGTGACACCCCTGGGACTGCCAAATGAATGTATGCTGAAAGCCCCCAGGTCACAGACATGAGGTATCATCTTTTCAGCCTGTCTTTAATTCATTTAGCAATCATTGAGCACCTACTGTGTACCAGTCACTGTTCTAAGAGAACACAACAATGAACAAAATAGACAAAACCTCCTGCCATTCCTGAGCTCACTGTTCTGTGGAGAGGGAGAGAGAGACAATAAGCAAAGAAGGAAACAAATGTAGGCTCCGTCAGCTGGAGGTAAGTGCCTGGAGTGAGATTTTACCTGGAAGGAGATGGGTGTGCTCTTGGAGGGGGTCATTGATTTCAAACCCAGCTGGCAGGACGGACCTCAGCAGAGCTGAGTTCTTATGAAAGACTCTCAGGAGGTAAAGGCATGGGTCCCGTGGCATGGGAGAAAGCCGTTCAGGCAGAGAGAACAGATCAAAGCCCCTGGGGTGTGTTTAAAGAATACAGGGAGGCCAGTGTCGCTGGGACAGAGAGCACCTGGGGGAGGTGGAATGAGGCCAAAAGATAGAGCTAGCAAATTCAGGAGCTTTTGGCTTTGAGTGAACCAAGAGGAAATCATGAAAAGATTTTGGGGACATCATCGTCATTGTGTTGTTTTCAATTTTTGAAAAATTTAAACCTATTAAGGGGATGGTAAAATGAAGTTTGAATTATGGTTGATATTTTTTCATTTAACAAAATTTAAAGGAGTGTTTGCATACAGTTAAAAATTCCTCCTTTCACCATGTTCCTTTGCAAATTTGGACAAACATCTGGCCTTCATACCACCTAGCACGACACGCTGGATTCTGATCAGGGCCCTTGTGCTCCTTTCAGTCTCTCTCTCGCCCACTCAGCCTGTTTTCTGTCCCTGTCATTTTGCTCAAGGAACCATGCAGTATGTGACCTTTGGGCCTGGCTTCCTTTCCTCTGTACCATGCCTCTGTGTTTCTTCCAGGAGAATGTGCAGATCAGTACCCTGTTCCTTTTCATGGCTGCATAGGATTCCAGGAAATGCTCTAATGGCCTTTTAAAAAATTTTTATTAGTATTTGCAGTACATAATGATTACATTTATCATGGGCAGTTTATGCATGTATGCAACATACCTTAATTATTATTATTATTATTTTTTGGTTCTCTTCCCCCTCATCCTTCCCTGTTCCCTCCAGGTGTTGTTCCCCTTCTCATTTGCAAATGCTCATTCCATTCTTTTCAGTTCTCTCTCTTTTTAATCCCTTTTCTTTTTCTTCCCTCTCTCTCCCATCTCCCATCTCACCTCCTCATTTGAAAAATATCTCCCTACTTCCTAGTATCTATCTTTTATTTTGCTCTTTACTTATACTTAGAGTTTCTCATATAAGTGAAAATCTGTGATAAACCTATGGTCTTGAGGTGCATCCATTTTCCTACAAATGCCTGAAGTGTTTCTTTCTTTATGGAAGAGTAGTATTCCATTATGTATATATATCATATTTTTAATCAGTTCATCTGTTGATAGGCATATAAGCTGTTTCCAAGATTTAGCTAGTATAAATTATGCTGCTGCTATAAACATGGAAATAAATGTATCTTTGTAATATGATGACTTTAAGTCTTTCGGAAAGATATCTCAAAGGGGAATATCTGGGTCAAATGGAATTTCTAATTTTAAAAAAAAAATTTTTGTGGTACCAGGGATCAAACTCAGGACCTTGCACTTACAATGTTGGTGGTGGCACCACTGAGATAAATCCCCAGCCCTTCTAATTTTAGTTTTTGAGCAATCTCCATACCGATCCTGATAGTGGTTGTGCTAGTTTACATTCCCACCAACAATGCAGAAGAATTCCTTTTGCCCTGCAGGCATTTGTTATTATCATCAAGATAGCCATGTGTCTTAGTTACTTTCTCAATGCTGGAACAAAATACCCATCCACAAGTCAAAAAAGGAAAGGTTTGAGCTGACAGTTTGTAGAGGTTTCAGTCCACAGCTGACTGGCTCCAAAACAGGGTGGCGTGCAGAGGAGAAACAGCCCATGGCATGGTAGGCAGTGAGCCTTTTTTCTTCTTTCCCTTTTTATTTCATCCATCCCACTCCCTGGCTGATTGGTTCTGCTCCCTCAATAGTCTGTGTGCCGACCTTAGGCAGCTCAATGCTCAGGCTCGGGTGGGATGAGGGGTGAGGTGGGGAGACCTGCCCTGCTCCACAGCTAACATTCTTCTCTTAGAGCCCCATGCCAGCCCTTCCCGGGCCATCCTTTTCCTTTTAATGCCCTTATTGTTCTTCTGTCCCAATTAGAAGCATGAGAGATGCTCATTTAAAACATTCAGAATGGATAGAAAAATATCAAGAAGATACAAGTCCCTCCTAAATCCATCTTCTAAATTTACCACCAGTCAGTTCGGCCACGCCTCCTAAAACAGCTCCTGATCTATCGTTATCATCCATTCATTCACGTGTGCACTCATTTAATATCTATTGAGCATCTACTCTGTGTTTTGGATTCCAGGAACATAACAGTTAATAAGGCAGATAAAGCCTCTCCTTGCTCCAGGCATGGTGATCCACATCTGTAATCCTATTTACACAGGAGGCTGAGGCATAAAGATTGCAAAATTTGAGCCAGCCCAGGCACCTTAATGAGAAAGGTACCTGAGCGCCAATAACTGCCCAGTTTCAGCCATTCTCTCTGACAGTTCCCTGTTGATAGCTTCTAGATGGCATCTAAATCTTTGTCCCAGCTCTTGGCTCTCTCCTCTCAGGTACAAGACACGCTAACTCACCAGTTCCCTGCTGCAGGGCATCCAGGTCATTGAATGAGGTGAGTGTGTTTATACATAGCTTTTTGTATACTGGCCCAGATATGTTCTCAGAAGATGCCAACAGCAATGGTCACCCTTAGGTGCCAAGCTCTTGGCCCAGCGCACCCTGTGCATGATCTGAGCTTCATATCCATGCTGAGGTCTCTTGGTCATAGCTCAGGGAGTTGGGATTCAAACCCCAATGGGTCTGAGGCCCGAGTCTGGTGTCCTGAGCTGAGGAAAAGTGGCTATAAAATTGGGGTATGTCATTTTGCTGAGATGGGCCTAATGGATAGGTGCCTCCTCAAGGGCAAGGGCAGCCTCCTCCAGAGAAGACCTGGCTGGGTGTCAGTCCCGAGGGAGTGGTGTGGAATGTGGCAAAGTGGGGACTGCCTGTCCTTGCCTACCCAAGGGGATGCTACTCTCTGGTTAACTCTTCCCTAAGGGAGACCTCTTCTAGGTCTCCTGCATTGTCAGTAGGAGCTGAAATCAAAGAATAATGTGAGACTACCCAGTAGGTGAGTGATAGAAACTGATTAAAGAGCACCTGTGTGTGTCTGCCAGGAACTAAACTAGCTGAGAGAGGGCTAATTTGGAGGGGTGTCTGGCAAACTGCTAATTGTTGGGATCAGGTGAAGGGTATGTGCGTATTTATTACACAATTCCGGTGATTTAGAGAAGTAAATTTTTTTTCAGACTTAAAAATTCCCAACCCTACTCCAACACACATAATTCCAGCCCTCTAGAAGGCTGAGGTAGCAGGATTGGAAGCTCAATCCCAGCCTGCACAATTTAGTGAGATCCTGTCTCAATTAAGAGAGAGAGAGAGAGAGACTCTCTGAGGATGTAAGCTCAGTATGAAAGCCCTGAGGTCAAGCCCCAATAGTACTGCTGCCACCAAGAAAAACAATTGCTCTCTCTAAAGCATAAAACAAACAAACAATACACTGACATCTTGGTTAGTTCCTGGCTTGAAACAAACATCAGGCATAAGAGAAACTTTGAGGACAATCAGGTAGCTGGAATGCAGTTTGTATTAGATGTCTGTAGGATCACAGCTTCATTCTCAGGTCAGGGAGTCATGGTGTGGGCACAGGAGAAGGAATCTATTCTTGGGGGTACATGCTGAGGACCAGGAACAAAACATAATGATGCTAGGACGTACTGTCCAGCAACTCAGAAAGTGGTACCTAGCAGCGTGCCTGCGCGCGCGCGCGTGTGTGTGTGTGTGTGTGTGTGTGAGCAAGAGAGACTGCATGACAGCAATGCGCAGCCCAGTCTGCAGATTGACAATGGAGGATGCTTCCTGTGTGCTTAAAAATTTCCATAATACAAAATTTTGAGGGAAAAGAGAAAAAATGATCATAGAAGTGAAAAAAAAAAGAGCAAGAGAGAGACATACCTCCAGAAATGGCCCCCATCTGCAAACTGTCATTCATCTGTGCCCACCACGCCCCACCAAGATGGGAGCAGAGAGATGAAAGGAGGGTCCATTTTACTGCTAACTCACCTCTCTACCTCCACTTTCCTCCCCAAGAGTGCAGGTGTGACTTGGGCTGGCTAAACCACAATGGGCTCTTCCTATCCCTTTGTCTTCGTTTTTGTCCCCCAATCAAGGCCTGTGAGGGGGTTCCTGTTACATCCCCATTCTACATGGATGGAGACTGAGGTTCAAAGAGCAGAAGTAACTTGCCTGAGCTGCATATTGAGTTGGGGGCAGGGTGATCTTTGGGCTTCCTATGTTCCCCTGTCCAAAGCAGGAGCATTGATTTAAATGGGCAGGCCCAGCTCTGCCACTGACTTTGCTGTGTGACCCCAGGGGATTCACCTGACCTCTCTGACTGCTCTTGAGTTGGGAGTTAATGGCTCCCAAGAAGGCTCCTATCCTGCTGTTCTGCACATGGTTGTCTCTGTCAGGTGTCCCTCTGTCCCTGTAGTCCCTGAACTCTCAGAATCTCTTTCTGTTGCTACTGCCTCCAACCTTTCCTTTCCCCCAGCCCCAGGTGCTCCTAACTTCTCCTCTCCTCCAGTCTCACCTTCTATCTCTGTCTTCCCTTCTGTCAGAATTTGCCACAGTGAGGCTTTGGTCCTAAGGAATGAACTGCTTGTGGCAAATTTCAGGCAGCAAGAGACATGGTGAATGGAGAGATAATAAGGGACATTCTTTTCCCTCCTGTAGAAAATTCTTTTCTCCATTGGCAAACTCTTATTCGTCCTTTGAAGCCTAGGTCAAATATGAAGCTACCCATTCTGAGAAGCTTTCTCCAGCTCAGATTGGGTTAGGCACCACCCCATGGTTCCCCTAGCTCCTCTGAGTATCACCATTATGTGGGAGTGAGTCTGTCTGCCTAGGTCTTATTCATCCCTATCCATTTTACAGAATGGAAAACCGAGATCAGCCTGCAGAGCTCAAAGCAGGCACATCCCAGTCCCATCATCCACTTCCGCCCTGACACTGGGCCCATCATGTCATCCCTCTGAGCCTCAGTTTCCTCAACTGCTCAGGTCTTCTTTTTCCATTCATTGAATTGGCTTCCATCCTCTCCTTTGGTTTTCTTTTTTTGTTGTTGTACTGAGGATCGAACTCAGGTCCTTGTGATTGTGAGGCAGGTGCCAAAACCGCTGAGCTACATACCTGGGCCTCCCTTTGGCTTTAACAAGTTACAATTTACACATAATGCAATCTATCTGAGTGCACAGATTAATGACACTTGATAAAGGTGTGCAGTCATGCAACACTATCCTATAGTACATTTCCTTTACTCCAAAATTGTTCCCTCACTCTTTTTTGGGGGGGTATTGTTTGTTTTTGTTTTTTGTTTTTCTATTTTGTTTTGTTTTTTGGTACCAGGGATCATATTCGGGACCTTGCACTTGAGAGGCAGGCAGCAGAACCACCGAGCTAAATCCCTGGCCCTTCTCTCTCTTTTATAGTGCGTTCCTCCCCTCTCCGAGGCCCTTTTCCCACTGAGCTGTCTTGTGTCTCCATCATTTTGCCTTTTCCAGAATGTCCCAGGAGTGCGGTGGTACAGAATGAAGCTTTTTCACCTGGCTTCTTTTGTTTGGCCGCATGATATGCAGTTTGTCCGTGTCACTGTATGTACCCACAGACTGTTCCTTCTTTGTTGCTCAGTAATATCCCATTGATGCATGATTCACAATTTGCTTATCCACTGCTTAGTTCATAGACTTTTAAGTTCTTTCCTGGTTATTTCTTTTCATTCTTTCCTCTCTCTCTCTCTCTCTCCCTCTCTCTCTCTCTCTCTCTCTCTCTCTCTCTCTCGTATGTGTTTCTGGGGATTGAACTTAGGGACTTCTCACTGAACTATATCGCCAGTTCCTGTTTTTTTTTTTTTATTTTGAAATAGGGTTTCACTAAGTTGCTATATTGTCCAGGCTGGACTTGAATTGTAATCCCTCTGCTTCCGCCTCCCAGAGAACTGCACTACCAGGTCTGGCCTTCCAGGATTTTCCTTTAAAGTTGCTATTAACATTTGTTTGCAATTGTAGGTGTATATGTACTTGCACACACGCATGCAAGTGTTTGTGTTTGTGTGTGTGTGTGTGTGTGTGTGTGTGTGTGTGTGTGTAAACATAGTTATCACTTCTACTGGGAGTGGAATGGCCTACTTGGATGTAGGTGTAATTGAAGCATATGAGGAAGTGCCAAACTGCCTCCTGGCTGGTGGCGCTGTGCTTACACTCCCACCAGTGATGGGTGAGACTGTGTATCCTTGCCAACACTTGGGACTGTCCGTCATTTTGATTGTCACCATTCTCAAAGGTGTGTAGAAGGATCTCTTTGTGGCTCTTTCTTGAATTCTGCGGATGACTGATGAGGTTGAGAATTTTTCTATGTGCTTATTTGCCAGAGGCAGCTGTTCAGATATTGCTCATTGTTTGCCTTCTTATTGCTGATTGCATTGATCGATGTTATTATTTTTGCTATTATTTTATTACCCCATTGTGTAATTGTGGCTAACGCTCTGTGCCTCCCAATTTAGAACTGCCAGTAACACCTGCCCACAAGCTTCCTCAGTGCCCCAAAGCCAGCAGTTATGTGCCCTCCAGCAAGACCTCCCTGAGGGAGCTACTGCCTTCAAACTCCCCTGGCCCTGGCCTCTGAGTTGTTGTTTATGATACTCACTTATCTAAACCTGCCAGCTGGCCTAGGCTGGAGGGAGGAAGGAGGGAGGAAGGACCTTAGGGATGGACCTCTCCCTCTTTGCTCTGCCCAAGGAACAGAGCCAGTGGATCCCTATCTCCTGCATCCATCCATCCACAGCCCTGGAACTGGCTATATGCAGCAGGTATCCTCACTGAGTCACACCGTGGCGGTCAGGCCTGGGATCTGATTTCCATTTGCCAAACGAGACAACTGAGGCTCAGAGAGATATGGCTGTTCAAAGTCCCACAGCCCAGAGAGGTGGTGCCAAGATCTGGTCACAGGTTCCCTGAACTGAGAATGTCACTGTCATTCAGCACATATTTCTCCAGCTCCCATGAATTGCCTAGCCAGAGAGACAACTGGAGGCTCATTGAGTGCCTGGTAGAAATGGAGCACCGGGCACTGCAGGAATTCATCCACAGAGCGAAGTCCTTGTGCTATCATCCCATTTTACAGATAAGGAAACCAAGGCAGACAGAGTCTAAGTGACTCATTGGGTAAGTTAGCAGCAGAGCAGAACAGGAATCCAGGGACTGTGTTTCCGTAGATGGAGAGCCTGCCTGCTGACCTCTGTCCTTACTGGGACCTGTCCAACCTATGGGCCCAGGCATGGTGTGCATACATCCTTGCTAACTGCGATTCTGTGAGAGTCCCACTTCTCCCATGACATCCCCCCTTTCATTCCTCCTTCAAGCACATTTTGGCTCCAATAATGACATGCAGTGTTCCTTTCAACTCTCATGCAAGTGTCACCCTTATTCATTCAAACCTCCTGTGCACACAAGTAGTCTGGAGCTTGTTGGAGCCCTGAGTTTGGTGGGTGACTTGGCAAGCTGTTCTGTCCTAATCAGCCCTTTTCCAGAACTGTCTTCCTCAGACACACTCCCACATGTGGGGAGTGATGTTTCTACAAGGACATTCACTAAAAGTACAAAGTACTGGAGTGGCCACCATGCCTGCCACATACCATGGGGAGTCAACAAAGTGGAGTATTATGAAGCTATGAAAAGGTGCAAGTGCTCACCTTGTGCTGAAACTGGATGCAGAGGATAGAGGGAATGTTAAGGGAACAAAAATGTGCTGGACAGTGAAGGAAGGGAAAGATATTTACATGTCTCTGCAACGACTCTCAAGCAGCTGGTGACAATGGCTGAGATCTGGGAAGATGCCAAGAGGCCAGACACTTTTCATCCTATACCCTGGCATCTTTTGAATTTTAAATAGAAATTTCTTCCTTCTCCACCTCCTAGAGGCCTTCTCTGATGTCACTGCCCGCAAGTGACTCAGAGGTGGGGCCTATTGTCTCCCCCTTTAAATATGTCTGTTCTCCACTTGCTTGGAGGTGTCAGACTGGATGTCCCAAAGGAAGGGCCCAGCACAGGTGTGCACTTCAGGAGAACCCACATTCCTGCACACAACTCTGGAGGTCTCTTCCTGCCCTGGCCTCAGGAATGAGCTGGTTTAGAAGCCGTGCCTTGCCTGGCCACATTCTAATCCCACCCTGACTCTTCAAATCAAGGGACTATTAAAATCCCATCTTAAAGATGAGGAAAGTGTGGCTGAGAACAATCAGATTCCATAACTGACTGAGGCCCTCCTCCTACAGAGGAGACCTCCACCTCAGAGCGAGACTAGCCAAAAGAGTCTTCTTTGACCCCTGAAAGACCCCAGCCTGGGGGTACCTCGCTCTTGCTCTGGATGAGGCTGAAATCTATAGATGAGTCCAGCTTGTGTGAAGAGGTGGCACAGGGTTTGCAGGAGCTGAGGGGGGACAGGGAAGTTGCCCTAAGTGCCAGGGCAGGAATCCAGGGAGGTGGCTCTGGCAGTCATCAAGTCCTCCAGGTCCTGGCCAAGCTCACTATCTTCTCTTCCCACACCTACTGCTCTGACTCATTTTATTTTGTGATTAGCAGGCTCCTTGCTCACAGCCAGAGGAGGCTGTAAACCTCACTGTTGACAGGCCTCCCCCTTCAGCCTCCACCCCTTCCTACCAGTCAGTGCGGTTGCTGATTCCTTCTCAGGTTGCACTGGCCCAGGCCATTCCCACAGGTTTACTCCATCTTTCTCAGTGGAAGAGGAACCCCTGTCAGCACTGACTCACTAGGCGACAGGCTGACAAACTGGGAAGTGTGGTGGGAGACCCGGTGAATGGTCACCACCTATGACAAATTTCAGAAGAGGTTTGGAGGTTTTTAAAAACAGAGCTGTAAATTCTTTGATGTTCCTCTGCTAAGAGGCAGGGCCCATGGCTTCCCTCCTTAAATCTGGGTGGGCAATTTAGATCCACAGGCAAGCAGAAGTGACACTGGAAGATGGCTTACACTGCAGAGGAAAAGAACATACGGTGTGACTTGTTTCTCTTAGGACACTTGGTACACTGGCCACCCTCTGAGGAAGTGCTGGTGACACACAAGGCTAGAGGAGGTGCTTCAGCCTGCAATCCCTGCATTTGGAGTCTTCCAGGCTCAGATGTTGGACCTGCAGGTGACAGAGCCTTCTGTTAAATCTAGCCTGGGGTCTGGCCCTTGTGGGGCAGACATGCCCTCCCCATTGTGCTGGTGGCTGAAAAATTATTTAAGCATTTGAGACAGGCTCTCACTAAGTCACTAAGTTGCTCAGGACAGGAACCTTTGATCTTCCTGCCTTATCCTCCCAGGGTGCTAGGATTGCAGGCATATGCCTCCTTGCCTGGTCTGTGCCAGTCATTTCATGCCAGTGAGCAAGGAACAGTTCCACTGTAGGACAGAAGCAGAGTGGTGATTTTGACTTTTCATCCTGATCTCATTCCTTTACCAATAGACAAGCTGGCACCTAGAGGGGTGAGGCCTGTGGGAAGAGTGCTTGGTCAGAACCCTGTCCAATCAAACCCTAGTAGCCGGGCATAGTGGTGCATGCTTGTAATCCCAGCACTTGGGAGGCTGAGGCAGGAGGATCGCTGTGAGTTGGAGGCCAGCCTGGGCTACATAGTGAGTTCCAGGTCAGTCTCGACTTCATAGTGAGACCCTGTCTCAAAAAAACAAAACAAACAAACAAACAAAAAACCCTAGACCACTGTCCACACTGCCCCTGCGAAGCAGCAGGACAAGATTAGAAGTAGGCAGCATTTGCTAGGACCCTGACCTCCCCACTGCCCCACTACCCACACCCAGCTCCTGACACCATTTGAGCTGCAGGGCTTGAGTGACTAGATGGTGTTGAGTCCCTTTTGGGCCTGATGTCCATGAGAGGATCTTAGTTTGGGTAATCCTGGAATCCTGCATGTAAAGGGCAGGCTTTGTACTGTAAAGGACAAACAATTGAAACAGTCAGTTTTATTTATGTTTAAATACTACATTAACATTAGCTATATTGCTTTATTGTATTAACATATTACAATCTTATATATTTAATGTATCCTGAAAATAGCACTTACTGCCTACATAAATGTTTGACAGAAAAAGCATAAAGAAGAGAAATATCTTCTTTGCACTTTCAGTTTCCTGAAATCACCACAGCTGACCTGTTCGTGCTTTTCCTACATTTTCACCATGCCCCTGGGGCCAGGCTGCAACCTTTAACAACCTTTCCTTCTGACTCAAACAATAGACCAGCTGGCAAAAGGGAGAGATCTCACCACTAGCAGAAGAGACCTCTTTGGGGCATGTGGCCTATGCCAGCTCAGAACTCCCCATGCCCCCAAAGCTTCTCCTTCCCAGCTTCTGTGTACCTCTCCACAGTATCATCTCAGTGGCTTCTCCACCCCTGCATCCTCGTGTGCTGCAGCACAGCTCTGCCCTTGTGGGTAAGGATGGCCTCGGAGACTGCTTCCTTCTGGCCACAGACTGTTCTTGGCTCAAAAATCCCCAAGCACAAAAAATAACCTGCACACTCAGGACAGTGTGAACTTAACCTCAGGAGGGTAAGGAGGCCACTGCTCTCACCAGGGCTGGGATGCCCAACAGATGTCTGACTCTGAGTGCTGGGTGCCAGGAAGAGGAAATGAATTCCCTTCCTCAGCAGCTCTTGAACTCCCAGCAAGCCACCTCCACCAAGGACAGATTCTTCTCTTCACCAAGGAATGTTCCCAGCACTCCTATGGCAGTTTCCCAAGGTCAGCTACTTGAATGCCCAGGCCAGTTCTGTGCTGGAAAGGTGGAGTAGGAGGAGCCTTTGACCTGCAAAGCAGCCTCAGGGATAGCAAGCAAGGGCTGGGCCTGGAGCTGGTGCATCCCAGGGACACAACGCTTCTTCTCTGAATGGGCAAGTAGGAAGAGCAGTGGTGCACCCCAGTAATCCCAGCTACTCAGGGGGATGACAAGTTTGAGGCCAGCCTGAGCAGCTTAATGAGGCTCTCAAACTAAAAAATTAAAAAGGCCTGAGGATTCAGTTCAGCAGTAAAGGATTTGCCTAGAATGCATAAAGACCTGGGTTTAATCTCTAGTAACACACACACACACACACACACACACACACACACACACACACACACACAATTTTCCTGGGCTGTGCTGCATGACCAGAAGAGATCTGGGGATTATCTTCAGGTCTGGCTCGCTGCCTAGTCTGATGTTTCCCTGGGTCCCCAAGATCCCCAGAGGCCTGGCCAGCAAGGCTGCCCCTCCAGACCTCAGGCCCAAGGCTATGCTCCTAGCCAAGGCTGGAGGACTACCCAAGAACCCTTGGTATACACTTGTGTGCCCCTTTTTCCTGACTGATGCGGATTCTGGGTCTGGGGCTCCTGGATGGGGGTGCTCTCATGTTCTCCCAGCCTTGTGGCCAAAGTACAGGATACCTGCCTGGGGTGCAGCCAAATCAGTGCCCACCTTATTGAGAAACTGGCTCAGTGACCAGGGGCCACAGACATGGTGGCGTCTTCATCCCATGTGGCTCTGCCAAGTGGCTTGTGGCTCTTTTCTGACTGTGTAGTTAGTTGGCAGACAGAAAGTCACAGAATGACTCAAGATACTCTAAAAATACTTTTGGCCACCTACCACCTGGGCCTTTAACCTCCTAACCTCTTACCCTTCCTCTCTTCTCCTCCACTGGTGCTTTTCCTGTACCCTGGACAGTTTGGACTTTTACTTTTAATTAAAACAACACATGGACAGTCCTGTAAGACTTACAACAACAACGCAAGATGAACCAGCAACTACCTGTCCCCAGCCCCACTCCCACTTGTGGACAAACAGAATGGAGCATCAATTGTGTGTCAGGTTGCTAGGCTGGTGAACCAAGTTCCTACCTTTCCATGGTAGAATTTCTGGGGAAACGTCCTCTAATTCTTTTAACTCTTAATTCTCCAGCACATGCTTCTATTGCTCCCCCCTTTTTCTTTTTAATTTTGAGAGTATGGCTTCCTATCATGGAAGACAAAGAATTAGTTCTCTTATATACAGATTCTTATATATTACCTTCCACAAGTCCCAGTCCCATTTCATTACCATTTTAGGATACATTAGCACAGTGGGTCCTTGTTCTATGAACTCAATTCATTCCTGAGGGCTGCTTGTAACTCAGATTGGTCAGTTGAAGGCTCAAGCTCTGCTACATAGTCCTTGAAGTCTCTTTTTTATATATAGGCAGATCTCAGTGTTCTTAGAGATATTGGCCCATGATTTCTCAATTAACCTCATACAAGAAAGGATGTTGTAATGTTCCTTGCCAAACTCTTTAAGGGTTAAATCTGTATCTGAGACCATCTGGGATCACGAGCAGCTGTCATTTGGGTCATAAGTTAAAACTAAAATTCCAGTCATAACCCAAGTTGTTCATATGTCAGGCTGGTCATAACTTCAGGGTCCACTGTATTTGGTATTTATATCACCATGGTTATGTAAATATTTTTCCTGTGTGCTGTGCAGTGTGTTGTGACTACATGTTCTATTTTGTGTTATTTGCTTTTCCAGTTCATAATTGCCTTGTTTTCTTCTTGCATCAAACTGGGTACTCAGTGAATCCTTTGAAATTAGACTCGTGAGTTTTGGTTCTGGGAGGCTAGAAGGCATAACTGCACTTTGTAAAGCCCTTTAGATAGGGGATGGGAGTGTAGCTTAGGGGTGAAACACTTGATTAGCAGGCACAAGGCCCTAGGTTTGATACCCAGCATAGCAAGAAAGAAACAAATGAAACTCCTTCATTTTCTTTCTTTCCCCAACTACCTCTCCATCTGCATAAGAGTCTCCTAGCTTCCTAGGGTGCATGCATTCTGGGGGCTTCCTGGCATGTTTCTTAGGGGCCTCTCATGTTGGTGGTCTCTATCTCCAGAGGGAGCCAGTGGCCTCTTGGGATGTGTTTCTGGGCAGCTCCTGGGGTGTATTTCTCCAGGGCTCTCATGCTGGTGGCCTGGCCTTAATCAGCTCCCCTGCCTGCAGACTTCATTTAGCTTCTTCCATTCTGCATTCTGCTTGGCTGTTTACTATCTTTCTCTTCATTTTCTAGCTTTGAAAACTTTGTAGACTCCACATGTCTGTTATAGACTTTCTTATTCACTTTGTCCTTGAGGGTTTGTATGCTTTTTGTTTGTTTGTTTGTTTGTTTTAATTTCAATGACACTTTTGTAGTGGAGGTTTGGGACAATAGGGAGGAAACTATCCTTGTTTAGTCTGTGATTAACTAGAAGCCCCTCCCACCTTCTCTCTGAGCCACTGCTAGATGTCATAGACTATGTCTCCTCCACTTTCTTGTCACCAGGTCAAAGCACAGGGACCACCCTGACCACCCAGGGAGTCTGTGCCACATCAACCTGCTTTTCCTTTTGCTCACAGCCCTTACCACTATTTGGAAATTATTTTCTCTATTTATGTTCACTGATGTGTTTGTTCCTATTCCCCACCCTAACCACAACCCCTGCAAGAAGGTTTGCTCTACAAAGGCAGGGACTTTGTCTGTCAACTGCTTCACACAGCATCAGGCAAAAAAAAAAAAGATGTTTAGAAATCACTTGTTGAATACATGGACCTGAGCTTTGGCTCTCTGTGAGGCAAACTTCAACCTTATGTAGCTTAAAGGGGACAGAAGCCATGATGGGAATAGACAGGGTGGTATCGGAGGGCTGGTAGAGATACACCTACTTCCTGGCCCTCTGCTGAGATGCATCTGTGTCAGAGTCAGGACTGTACAAATGCACTTCTGCCCCTTTTCTCCCTCGTTGTGTGATACTGGGCGGATTGCCTGACTGTGTTTGTTGTGCTTCTGACCCAGAATGTGGTGATAAGGACATCTCTATAAAGCTGGGTGTGGTGGCACATGACTATAATCCCAACAATTTGAGAAACTGAGACAGGAGGATAAGTTCAAACCCAACCTGGGCAATTTAGTGACTCAAGACCTGTCTCAAAATAAAAAGAGGCAGGGATGTAGCGCAGACAAAAGGCCCTGGGTTCAATCCTAAGCACAACAAAACCAAACTGAACCACCCCTAAGGGCCTGTGTTAGATACCAAGCTCAAGCCTTCTGTACAGAGCCAGTATGTAGTACTGTAGATTATAATTAGAATGTTATGGGTTCATGATCTGCTTTCATCTTTCCGGTGCTGAGAACTGAGTAGCATGCTTTTGGCCTTGGGTTTAGTTTCCTCATCTCTGAGATAAAGGCGTATTCAGGCTGGCTTCACTAGGACAAGTGTCATGCTCTCAGTTCAGGCCAGTGTCTGTCCTCCACCTCCCAGGCAGGAAAGTACCATGTCTGAGGACTGCAGGGGCAGGGAGCATCCTATCAGGGCTCCTGGGATCCCTGGACAGGCATCTTTGGGGGCTACAGGGTTTCTGCGTAACTCTGTAGGAACAGGGCAGGCCAGAGACATGGTTCCATCAGAGGTGGGGAGCTTGTGTCTTTCCAGAAATTGGCAGAGAAGGCTCAAAGGCGGCTAGTTTTGCTCAGAAGCAGAATGTTGCAAACTGTCCTAATGGAAACACGCACCACAAAGGGCAGGGAAAACTGTGCCCATTTGACAGGTTGGAGTTTGAAGAGCGGCCATGTGCACATCCCAGCATTCATCTGAGCCTCTGTTTTCTTTTCTGCTAAATGGACATGATCATAGCATGCTCCTTTCTGGGGATATTGTGAGTCTTCCTCCATTCCACAAGTGTTTGCTAAGCAACTACTGTGCTGGAGACACTGCAATGAGCCCATAGAGGATTCACTTCAAGGGATCAGCACCTAGGAAGGGCTGTGAATGTGGTATTGGATGCTTTGCAGTTAGAGCCATGTCAAGTGCATGAATTCATCCTTTGATATTCAAGATTGGCAGCCCTTTTTTTTTTGGTACCAGGGATTGAACTCGGGGCCTTGCACTTATGAGGCAGGCAGTGGAACCACTGAGCTAAATCCCCAGCCCTGGCACCCATTTTTAAAAAGCAGGTGACGTGGTATAATCTCCACTACTTCTAAGGCTGAGGCAGTAGGACTGCAAGTTCAAGGCCTGGGTGACTCAGTGAGACCCTGACTCAAATTAAAATCTAAATAAGGCTGGGAGTGCAGCTCAGTGATAGAGCACTTACCTAGCATATGTGAGGCCCTGGGTTCAATACCCAGTACTGCAAAATAAATAAAACAAGGTAAAATAAAGAAGCAGGTGAGCCCTTTGCATATTCTCCTGTCTGTCTCAGCTTCAGAACTAGACCTTGAGCAACAAGTTCCCCAATGCCTACAAACTTATTGAGGGATAACTCTCCCTTTCCCAGGGCACCACCTGTAGCATAGCTGATGTTGGGCTGGGGGGAACAAGCCTCTGCTTTTGCTTAGGAGTAGTACAAATCTTATAGGAGAGGCAGATGGGCTTCTGGCCACTGGTGAAACAGAGAGATGATGAGAGGGGATGGATGAGGTGCAGGCAGGGTAAGGAGCAGGGCGAGACTATGTCAAGTGAAGAAGACAGGGAAGGGCATTGCTGGCCAAGGGAACAAACAGCCTTTACAAAGAAAGATACAAGGGGAAAGCTCAGGCTGGGAGCTGCTGGACTGGAGTTTCTGGAAACATTGGCAGGACCAGAGTTTGGAAGTTCCTGGCTTAGGAAACCACAGAAGCGTTTAGAGTATGGACAGCCCTGTTTGGTTTTTGTTGTTGTTGTTTTTTGTTTTTTCTTATTGAGCTTATTGGTACTTTTAAATATACAGTACAGTTATATTTATCATTTGGATTGGACAGCCCTGTTTTGGAAGGCTTTTTGGCTGCAGGGTAGAAGGCCCGGGGACAAGGAGCAGCCTGGATGGTTCAGCCTCTAAGGTTGCAGGTCCTGCACAGAGCACCCCAGAGTGCTGCTGTGCTGGGCCTGGGCACCAGAGGGCGCTGTGGGCCAGCAAGCTGTGGAGTGTGCAATAGGGTTGTCTGTGGACGCGCCCGCACCTTATGGCTGCTCCATTTTGGTGCACCTGTTTCTGCACCCCATTCCATTTGTAAGCGTGTGTGTGTGTGTGCGCGCGCGCACTTAGAGTGTGCCACCATATGAGAGTGGGACTGCCGGGGTGTGTGAACACATGTGCATGATGTGCATAGGAGAGTAGAGTCCCTCACCTCCTACCACCCAGCCACACTGGTTACCTTGTCTCCCCCAAGAGCCATCCACCTCAGGGCTTTGCATGTGCTGTCCCTCTGCCTTGAGAACTCTTTCCTTCCCTCACCTCCTCAGATCTATGCTTACATGTCACCTTCTAGGAAGCTTTTCCTGACCTCTCTCTCTCTTTTTTTTTTTTTTACTAGTAGTAGAGAAAGGAGTCCAAACATGTAGCTGAACTCTTTTTTTTTCCTTTTTATTGAGTTTATTGGTACAGTCTAGGTCTATAATACTGTTACATTCATTACTGGGATCCTGTACCTTCACATGACAGGTCTTGGTTCTCATTTTTTCCCCTTGTCCCTGCCCTCCCTTCACCCCCTTCTCCCCTCCCCATTAACAAACTATTTCCATTTTTTAATTTTCTCATATTTTTTCAGCCCTCACTACATTCCTTGGCACCGCTTCTATTTTTTCCCCACAGTGTTTGTCATGCCCTAACTTGCTGTATCCCACTTAGGCATTTTGCATGTCTGCATTGTCCCTGAGGTCGTCCCCTCCCTGAGTGCAAGGAACTGACTCCTCCTTGTTCAGTGCTGTGCCTCCCAGCACATGCCCAATGAACATTTCTTCAATGATTGAATGAATGAGTTACCCTTGTCCTGGGTTTGGTCATCCTCTTTCTGCACCCCAGTCATACTCACACCCTAACTTGGGCCACGCCTCCTGAGCCTCAGTTTTCCAGCATTTGTAGAGAGATGCATTTGTAATTTTTTTCCTAGAACTCAGGGCAACAGGCAGCCTAGTAGAAACTATGTCCAATGGCTTTTCCATTTTCTGAGAGTCTGTGACATTCCCTGGCCTGAGTGTGCTCCCTGGAGGCAGAAGAAGGCCAACATGGCTTGAGAGAAGAGATGGCACCCTAGCCATGCTCTTCACCCCAGCACTCTACACTGCAGCATAGCAAGGCCTCCGTGTGGCCTTTACACTCACCCACACTCTGCTGTTTTCTAGGATGCTCTTTCTTGTCTCTGCCTGGAGAGCCTCTACTGGGCTTTAAAGGTCCTGTGTCAAGGTCACCTCATCTGAGAAGCCTTCCCTGGCCCCACCCAGGTGGAGTCGGGCCCTTTCCTGGGACTCCTGCTCATGCATCTATTTATAGCACCCCACATAGAGTTCTGTGATTCTTGGGCTGTTTGTCAGGCTCTCTGACTAAGCCACAAACTCCTTGTATGTGAGAACCATATCTGAGTCACCCTGGGGCCTGGGAGGCTGGCATGGGACTAGATACGCTTCACCTCTGTCTGCAGTGTGCTTTCCTCCTTCCTCTGTTCATTCCTCAGATAGTTATTAGGCACCTACTGTATGTGTGGCTTTGGGCTATGCCTCAGGAATGCAGCAAGAAATAAGATGGGCAGGATTCCTGCTCAGGAGGAATGGAAAGCTGCATGAGAAACAGAGCCAGTAGGCAAGTCATTGGTGGCACAAAAGCTGTGCAGAGAATTAAGGCTGATTTGGGTCCATGACTAGGAAGGCCTCTTGAGGCATTCATTTAGGAGGAGATCTGAGGGATGAAAGGGAACCAGCCCCAGGAAACATGGAGTGGAGGATGGGAAAGATGGTCCACATAGAAGAAGAAGCAAAGGGAAAGCCCTGAGGTGGGCAGCAATGATATGATCAAGGGGCAGCATTAAGACCCTTCAACTTAGTAAATAAGGGGGAGGGTGGGAGGAGCAGAACAGCTGGCAGGGGCCTGAGCCCAGAAAACCTCCCACACTAGGCCTGCAGTTTTGTAAGGAAGTACCTGCAGCTGGGTGCACATGTTAAAGATGGGTAAGTGCAGGTCCCAAGGTGCTCGGGACACTTAGGGGTAGTACAATGGAGATGATTTCCTGTTGGAAGTGGTCCACAGTGTGTTTACCAGCTCATTCCCCAGCCACATAGCAAGTGCCAGGCCCTAGGTCAAACACTTCTGAGCTTGTACCCATGAAAATGTTCTCAGAGACCTCACTGTCCCACAGGATAAGTAAGCTCAGAGCTGTTCAGTGACTTCTCCAGGGTCATTTGGTTAGTGAGCAGGAGAGTTAGCATTCAAACCCATGTCTGCCTTAGTCCAAAACTCATGATTTCCACTCCACTGCCTGGAGAGAGTGAGCAAGAGACACAGGAGAACAATGGTAATTGTAACATCTTTCTTATCTCATCTGATCCTTCCCGATGCTGTGTGGGCGGGGCCTGCAGGGTCCCCATTTTACAAGCAGAGGTCAGCCTTTGCTACCAGCATTCTTAGCAGGTGGTGAAATCTGCTTCCCTCAGGTGAGGTCCCTGATAGAGCACACACTCATTCCTGCCTGGCTGCCAGGGGCTGGTCTCTTGACCTTTGCCTTGCCTTTCCTGCCTTGCCAACCTTGGCTTTCCATGCAGTCACCTGACTGCAGCACCAGAATAGTTAATGGCTCTTGAAATCCCCTAGGATCTAAGTGGGAACAGAGGGTGGGCTGGCCAAGTTAGTCATTATACAGATAAGCAAGTGGACAGGAGAGAAACAAGGCCCAGGAAAGTCAGGATGGCTTGCCAAAGGGTGTGAAATGTGTTGAAATGACACCTTATATCAGCTGCGACTCTGTTTCCCTCTGTGACACACTAATGACACAATCAATGACACAATCAAGAAAGCTACTTGCATCACCTCCAGGTTTACACCTGCATCCGCATCCTGGCACGGTGCCTGGCACAATCAGGCACCCGTGGATGCTTGCTAAGGCAGGAATAAATACATGCATACTAGACAAGGTGCTAGCTAAACCCTTTACAACAGTCAATCAACAAACATTTACCCATTTCCCACCGCCAACGCCAGGCTCGCATTCTCAAGAGGTGTGTGTGGGGTGCAGGGTTGTTATCCCTGCTTTCACGCAGGTGGAAACGGAGGCCCAGGGTGTCACCGACTCACCCAAGGTCACCGGGACTACAATTGTCAAGTCAGACCTGAATCCAGGTAACAGGAGCAAACTTTTAACCTTGCCGCAGCATCCACCCAGTCGGTCTCGGGAATCTCAGGGGTTTTTCCGGATGACACACCGAGACTCTTTCACGGCGGGGCACTTGCAGGGGACTGTGAGGCTGGAGGTGTGTAAGGGGCCAGGCCTGAGCTTGACAGGCGGGAGGCCGGCTCTATGACTCTTGGAGAGTGGGTGGAGATTGCGTCTTGACAGGCAGCCGAAGGGAAGTGGCTCTAGCACGGGAGGGGCCGAGCCTGACTGGGGTTTGGTTTTCTGAGTGGCCAGCGGGCTTGACAGACAGCGGGCGGGGCCGGACCCTGAGTTCTTGGGCGGTAAGGCTTGTGCTTGACAGACAGCCCCTGGCCGGTGTGTGATAGGCAGGGGACGGGCCCTGGAGACCGGAAGACCAATCGGAGTGCCTGGGCGGAGCCTGCGTCGTCGTTGTCCGGCCCGGGCCCCTGCGGCGTTTCACAGTATGGATCTGGCCTCGGCTATCTCGGACGCGTACTAGGTTCAGCTGCCACCTCTGCTTTTCTTCCGCGCCCGGGCCACCCGCCCTCAGCCATGAGCACGCTCGGCCCGGGTGGAGCCCGTTGCCCTCTAGATTAGTTTCCGCCGCCTCTTGAGATCCGTCTGCAGCATGGAGTCGACTGCCTCGAGTCAGCCTGCCAGCCTGCCCCAGTCCAAAGGTAGGTGCGCCGCTGGCACCGCGGCCTGACCCCTGCGCCCAGCCGGATCCGGTCAGGCTGTGATCACCGACCTCCATGTGGTCTCTCCCTATCCTGTGCTGGGCCTGGAAAACAGTACTCCGGCCCAGGAACACCCTCTATTTGGACCCCGGGTCCGGCCCCAGACCGACACTTCATCCAGACCCCCCAGTTTAGGCCTTGGGACTGTACTAAGGCTGTGATCTCCCAGGTTGAACTCAGGCTAGGACCTCCTTCTGGTCACCTCGCCTCAGGTCAGGAATCACCTTGAACTCCTCCTTGGCAGTCTTGGCAGAAACTCCCTTGGTTCCAGGGTGGGTTCGCTCTACTCCCCGATGGGTCATTGGGTTGCACCACCCTGCCTTTTAGCCCCTGACTGGGAGTTGGAATTTAAGTCTTATTCTCCATTTGGGCCACAAAGATGTTACTGTTGTTGGAAACTTCCCTGTGCCCACAGTGCGGGTGCCCTGGTTACACCTTAGTTCACAACTCCCCATCCCCCAAAGGTCTCTCCATCCCTGAAGGTTCCACACTGCCCTTCCTTAGCTGGCCTGCAGCTCATCCTGCAGCTCTGTCTCCGATGGTCGCTTGGCCTCCCATCCTTCACTAGCACAGATCCCTCTCTGTGGCTTCTCCTTGACTTAAATTGCATGCTTCTTTCTGCTCTTGGAGCGCTTACCCCCTGCTGTGCCACCTTGTCTGCTGGGCTGATTGCTCCCAGCCTGTCTACAGCTCAGGACCTGGGCTGGCTGCCAGACCAGGGTGCTGGCTGTGCAAAGGGATTGCTGGTCTTCTCCAAGTAACTAGCCTTCCTGGAAATTTTTGTGAGGTGGCGGTGGTGGCTGGGGCAGCCGAAGCAGCAGGATTTGTCATGCAGAGGGGGGAGGACAAGACTTGGAGGGCAAAGGGGGGATTTTTTTTTTCAGGAAGAGGAAAGGATGTTTTTGGCATGTTGAAGTCTCAGTAGGCTGGGCTGTGAGAGTTCCAAACCGGACATAGCTGTAATGAATGAGCTGACTTGGCTCTATCAACCTGCTGCTGCCTCACCCTGGCAAGCTTCTTGATGTCTCTGGGCCGCAGTTTCCTTATCTGTAAAGTGAACATCAGGAGTATGACTTGAGATTGTGACTGCAGAAATGCTTTAAGCAAGTGTGGGTGAAGTGACAAAGAGTTCAGCATGCTCCTAGCACATAGTAGGTGGTCAGGAAGGGGCTGCCTCTGCAAATCTTGTTATTGTTAACCATTTTCTTGCTGGAAAGGTCTAAGTCATGTGAGGTCAGGGCCTTACCTCTGGACTGTAGCTCCAGAGAGTAGAAGGTAACGGGACACTTAGAGGGCTCCTCAGCAAGGGTTTTCCCTCTTCTTCTTTGGAGGGGCTCAGACCTGGGCAAACTGGGGGTTCTGGGGAAGGTGTGAACACTTCCTGGCCCCTGCTGCTGGTGGCTGTGGTGTCTGTGGGCTGAGCTGGGTGGGCAGGGTAATTACGTCTTACATAAGTGGGAGGCTGGATCCCTGACCATTGCCTAACCGCTGTGAGTAACTTCGGAGGCACTTGCTGGGGAGGTGCTGGGGAGGGACTTGCCATCCACAGACCTCGTGGAGCTTGGGAACCGGGAAATCAGATACTTTGCTTGGGAGAGTTAGGGAAGGGGTTGGGAGCAGTGTTTGTTGTTCAAAGCAAGGCATTTCATCTCTTCCAGGCAGGAGAAGCCTCATCAAAACAAAAGTTGCAGTTGTAGTGGTAAAGGGAGAGGGGGTCATGGTGTGATGGAAAGGTGCTGTGGGGATAAAGGGGTGCCACTGACCCCCATGTGCTGTGTGACTTAAGGCCTAGCTTTGCCCTCCCTGGGCCTCTCTGCAGAGAGAGCCAGGATGAGTTTCACACTTGTGAAGCCAGATAACAGATGATTTTGGGTGGATTGGTTGGAGATCAGGGCCTTCCCCACGATCTAAGGACCCTGTAGCCTCTTTGGGGTCTGGAGAAGGATGTGATGGGGAGCCACAATGACCTGTCACCAAAATTCCTAAGAGCTACCATATGTCAAGCTTTTTCCACATGCCATGCCTTGTCTCATTTGTTCCTCATAGCTTCACCGACAGGTAAGAAGACTGAGGCTCAGGGGAACTATCTGCCTTGCCAAAACCACACAACTGTGACAAATGGAGGTAGGGCCTCACCATATTTGGTCCCCACAGTGGCCTTCCAGTGCTCCCTTGTCCCATTTTTGCACTGGCTGTTTGAGCTGAGCGGTAGCATACCCATTTCTTCCCTTCATCACACCCAGAACTAGCCAAGCCTGAGGGTAGACTGAGAGAGAAGTGCTGCCTCTTGTGTGCACAGCCCTTTATAGCTGGCACGTTGCATACTCATAGCAGTCCCATCTATTGGAAAACAAAGGTCTTACAAGAAGTGGCTGAACTGAATCTACAGAGCAGGGGTCCTCACCTGTGCCCTCCTTGTCCTGGGCACTGAGCCTCAACTTGGAGCTCTTCTCTACCTTCTCAAAGGAATTTGAACAAAGCAGGGAGTGGCTGGCACTTGACCTTACTGGAGCTTTACCTTTGAGCTTCCTGCCTGGCAGCAGGCACCTAACCTGTCCCCTGTATCACAGGCCTGGGGAGTTTTCCCTGAGTGCATGAGGCCTACAGCTTTGCTTCTCTGGCCTCCTTGCCCACATGTCATCTCTGGCTGGGATCAGAGGGCAAAGGCAACTGGTGCTGGGGCCAGTGTGCAGGTGCACATGTGGTCAGCAGGGTCCCATTCTGCAAGTCACATTTGTCTTTGTGTCATGTTGCTACCCCTGCCGCTTGGGACTGCCATTGCTGGGCACTGCATGGTTGATCTTAACATGGCTGCTCTGGCTGTCCAGTAAAGCTTCAGGAAGCATTGTCTCAACCTGGCCCTCCAGCTGTGGTTGCAGGCGCCCTCCTATCCTGGCTATTGGAAAGATTGGAGGGTGGCACCTCGGGGACTTCCCCCACCCCTGGTGTGACGCACAGGAAACTCTCTATCAGCCAGCCTGCGGCTCAGGCCCTGAACGGAGCAAAGTTCTCAGCCGTCCATGTGGGGAATGGGGCTGAGGCAGCCAGGCTTCCGGTGGGTGAGTCAGCGGGCACTGGGTGCTGACTCACCCACCGGGCATGCCAGCCAGCTACCGACAGCTTAAAGGGGCAATGCCCGTTGGCCTGGTGGCTAGGAGGGGGCTTTATATCCTGCTCATGCAGAATGGGCACCGGAAGTAGCCCATCCTGAACCCAGGCTGCGCTGGAAACCTAGGGCAGGCCTTCTGTGTCAGCCCAGGAACTTCCTCTATTGGGCAAAGGGCCCTGCTTGTTCTCACTCACCAAGCAGGAGCAGGTGGCAGCTATTTACTGCCCTTTGCCCAGGGGACTCCTTCGGCTCCTGTGCGCAGCTGGGGGCTCTGGGATGGCCAGGAACAGTGGCAGTACAGGGTCAGCTGGGTCAATTCAGGCTGGACTTGGTCCTAGCTCCTGGCAGCCAGTGATGTGGAGAGGTTAAGGGCTCAGGCTCTGAAACCTCACTGCTTGGGGTCAGATCCCAGCTGGGCCACTTTTGTAGTGTGATATCAGACAAGTTGCATTGAGATATCTCTGTACTCTGAATGTTTCAGTCTCCTGGGCATGGCCTAGCTTTCAGAGAAGCCTCAGTTTCCTCACCTACAGAATGGGAAGGGGACTGCATTCTTTGTGGACACAGCCTTATTCCACAGTGGCTAAGGATAGATACTGGACACAGCAATGCTACCTCTGTGGACAGGAACCCAGTGGAAGAACCCCTCATCAGGGCGGGAAGTGGGGGTGCAGCCTGGGCTCTGGTGGGATAGGTCTGGGTTTGAATCTTAGTTTGTCTGCTTCCTCACCTGGGCAAATATAATGTGCCCTCTCTGACTGTCTTCTCTCTGTACAGTGGGAGTAAACATCCCTCCTTCAGGGTGGTGGTGAAGATCAGAGATAGTGCTTGTCAAGTGAATGGCATCTGTTATTATTTTGTTATTGTTTTCATTGTGGCTACTGTTCATTGGTGGGGGATGAGTAAACAGGTCTGGGCTTCTGATGATGTATTTGTAGGCCTTATGATATGAGGCTCTTCTGGCCATAGGGTCCTTTAACGCTGTGATTAGAGTTTATCAGGGTTTAGGACCACTCACCCCTCGGGACCCCAAGAGCTTTGCACCCACCCACTCCCACCTCCCTCACCCCTCGCTTTGGCATCCAGCATTAAAAAGATGAGTGAGGTGGGCCAGGGATTTAGGTCAGTGCTGTCACTGCCTGCAAGGTCCTGAGTTCAATCCCCAGTACCAAAACAAAACAAAACAAAAAACCCTAAAATCAAAATAAACCGAAGCAAAACAAATGAAAAAAAAAAAAA